>NC_046289.1:69529847-69831178 GCF_004115265.2 Rhinolophus ferrumequinum
AAATATCCTCTCGATGCTGCCCCGCTCCAGTTACTGTCCCATCCACTGCTCCTCGTTGGGCCAAACTTTTCTACGTGAATGTCTCCAGTTCCTCCTAATATCGATTCCAGTGGGGCTTTCCTCCCCAACACTCACTGCAGCTTCTCAAGGCCACCCATGAATAAGGTCATTGCTGCTCCAGGCAGCAGATAAATACCAGCCCTTGTTTGACCCGACCTGCCTGCCTCGTTTGACCTGGCCGATCACTTGCCCCTCTTCAGTGTACTTTCTTTCCTTGCTTCAGGGACACTGTACTCATGATTTTCTTCCTTCTTCACTGGTTACTTTTCTAACTCCCGTGTATCAGAGGGCCCAAAGCTTTGTCGTTGGATTTATCTTTTCTTTTCCAGTCACTCATGGTGGTTGGTCATCAGCTTTAAACATCATATGTTTACTTGAGGCTTTCAAGTTTATATCAGAATGCTCTCCTGAACAACTTGGCTGTTTCTTAACATTCGTTTCCTTACCTCCTTACTTGGATGTTGATCCAATAGACATGCGGGTGTAACCTGTCCCAAATAGAGTTCTGATATGCATTTCTTCACTGCCTCTATTTCCCCACTTCTCCCCTTCTCCCCCAACCACACTTCTATCTGCAGTCTCTGCCATCTCAGTTAATGGCAACTTGTTCTTCAGTCACTTAAGGCAAAAACCTAGCAGGCATTCTCAACTCCGCACTTTCTCTCACATGCCCTATCTAAACCCTTAGGGAATCCCATCGAACTTTTGCTTTCAGAGATATCCAGACTGACCAGTTCTCACCAGGACTACATTTCTAACCTTCTCTAAGTCCTGTTTTCTCGAACGTGGATTACTGCAGTCAGCTTCTGCTGGTAGGTCTACTGCTTCTACCCTGCTGCAGTACTATAGCCAAAATTATCCTTTTAAAACCCAAGTTAAGTCATGTCACTTCTTTGCTCAGAAGCCTCCAATGATTCCTCATTTCACTCAGGAAGAAAGCCGAAGTTCTTAGGTTGACTGCAGCCCTCCGCATGAGCTGTTCCCAGCCAGGGATCCCTCTCCTAGCCTCTTCCTGCCACTGCCCCTTGTACACTCAGCTACATCTGCTCTTGCCTCCTTGCTGTCAGTCAAATGTGCCAGATCTGGCTTCAGCCTTAGAGACTGCACTGGCATTTTCCTCTCCCTGGAATATTTGTTCTTCATCTAGAGCATAAATTTCAGAAGATTTTGGTCTTGAGGTTTATTTGTTTGTTTTTTTGCTTGCTTTTCTTTTCTTTTTTTCTTTCACTATTGTGAACAGTCCCTGGCACAGAATCCTCAAAAATAAATTTTTTTAGTTAATGAATACATGAGGCTGTTTTTATTTTAGATAATAAAATATCAACTAATAGACAAGTCAAATGCGTACAGTTTTCATCAGCATGCATGCAAGTATATTTGTGTTCACTATAAAATTGTTATTCAATTACATATCCCTTTCAATTCACTATAGAGGATTTGATAACTACAAAAAATTTACTTTGTCTCAATATTTTGAAAATTAACTGGTTCATTTCTTAACCAGAATGTTTTGAATTTTTCTTTTTTGTACAGAGTGGGTGTTCTGGTGTCAATAGATTTGAAAATGTTGGTCGACGACTTGCAAATCAACAAAATTTAAAAAATAGGATTGGATCTGTTAAAACAGGTCTGCTTTTTAGCCCAGATATTGATGAAAGATTAACAAAGAAAGGTAAAGCTACATTTCTATGATATTGTTAGGAGTTTTACCCAAAAAGCCTATGTTAGTTGATTTAAAAAAAAATTTCCCCCCAGCTTTATTGAGATATAATTGATGCATAACCTTTAGTTGTATTTTAAAGACAAAATATATTAGGTAATTTACTGTTCTAGAAATTTAAAATTCATGTTTAAATAATGAAAATAGTAGAATTGGCAATGTATTTTTCTGTGAACAACTGCAGGATGCTTATGAATGTAAATGTGAAATGTTTGACATTTAAAAATTACTTTTAATTTAATTCTTTAATTTATTGGAATTAAATGCTTAGTACTTTTATTTACCATGTATTTGTATAATATTTCAAAACTAGGTAAAATATAAATGATTAAATACCCTGAACTGCTTTATTTTAGGTTCAAAAAAGATTAGTAAGTCTGAGGAAAACTTATTAACTCCAGAGCGACTAGATGGAACAAGTTACCGGATGTCTTGGACAGGACCTAGTGATTCATGTTTTCGAGGAATAGATACTAATGAAGCTTCTTCAATAGAAGGAAATCTTGAGGTGGAAAACTCTTGTTTGGAGCCTGATATTACAGTGGAAAAGTCATCTGTTAATTCATATGAGCTCACCCCTTCTAATGTACACAGTAAACATAATAACAACGTAACTGGAAGCTCTCTTAGTGGTAATGAAAATAACTTGAGCACAGAGACTTTGTTGAAAATTCAGGAAGCATTTTCTGAATCTGGAAGTAATCTTTATGCATTGATAAATCGCAGGCAGTCATCAATAACTAATGTGGGGAAAGTAAAATTAAATGAAACATCTTTTTCAGCATGTAGCCCAGAGAAAAATCTATTTGAAACTAATGATTTGAATGTGATAGGATCAGAGGAGTACCACACTAGTAAAGGTGAAAATCGTTTTTCAGAAAGAGACTTCTCACTACATCATACTCAAAAATTAGATAGAGAAGCAACTATAAAATGTTACTCAACTCAGATGAAGATGGTACATGAAGAAAGCATTCATTCAAATATACCAAACGATTATTTAAGCAAGCAGGAATTGCCCCTCGATGAACAAATAAAGAATCAACATTCCCCAAGGGATAAGCTAAATACTGAATTAAAGAAGGACAATGTGACTGAAGAAAATGTACCGAAATGCACAGCTTCTAGGGAGGATGTGGCTAACACCTCTTCCTCAGAGCAGATTGCGTGTAATGTAAGCAACTTGTCAAAACCTAAGCCTGTGAGAATGGTTCAACAGCAGTCATTGGTAGAAACATGTGATACAATGGTTTCTGAAAGTTTACAAGTAACAGAGCATGGAAAGGTTTCAGACCACATACAGTGGTTTAATAAGCTTTCTTTAAATGAATCAAATAGGACAAAAGTTAAGTCACCTCTTCAGTTTCAGCGTACACCTGTCCGTCAGTCTGTCAGAAGAATTAATTCTTTGTTGGAGTATAACAGACAACCTGTGAGGCATAAATTGGCACATCTTGGTGATACAGCTTCTCCTCTGGTTAAATCAGTGAGCTGTGACAGTGCTCTTCCCTCTTGTGTAGAAAGTAGGTCAAAAGATGCCTCAATTTCATGTAGCCAGTCAGGTCCTAAAGAACAGAATTCTACACCATACAAACAGTCAAATGACGCAATTTTAGAATCAAGCATGGAATTAACTTCTAAATCTTTCTCACGGATGAAGAGGCTCCCAGACTCCATGAATGCTTCTCTTAGATCTACCAGAGTTTATAAACAGAAAGTGATATCCGATGACCAAATTAAGGTTCCCTTTGATGATCTGACAAATCATGCTATATTAAAATCTGTTGTAAATAATAATATGGGCTTTTCTTCTGAGATAAATAACAGGGTTCTTAGGAAACCATCAGAAAGGGAAAGGATCTGGTATAAAGGTTCTCCCAAAAATCCTATTGGAAAAGCTCAGCTACTACCAACAAGTAAACCTGTAGACTTGTAATTGGTAAATGTAATACTTTGTAGACTTGAAATTGGTAAATGTTACACTTTGTAGACTTGAAATTGGTAAATGTTATACTTACCCTTAATGTAAATAAAATTAGCAGTTGGTGATGTGACTTGAAAGGTAATCTACATGTTAATTTGTAACTCAGGATCATTGTTACGTGATGGATTTTAATTTCACTGCACAAGCAACTTGAATTCTTAAGCTTATATAAAAGACTGCTTTGTTTTTCTTAACTATGGCAATATTTAAAACTTTAATTTTATTGTGATCTTTTAAAGCAGAGGTTACACTTTACTTTTTAAAAGAAATTGTTGACTGGGTTTATAAGAAATTTTTGAAATTTGCATGAATTCTATTTTTTAAGTGTGATAGGAAGAATGGAATGAGTTGTGTCAATTTCCTGTTATTATTCCTCCTAAGTCAATAAAAGTTTCTATAGGACATTTCTAACATGTAAAGGGAAGAGACAAGTCTTAGAAATCTTATTTCTTGAATTAATCTTTATTGTTTTTACCCAAATACCTAGAAATTAGCTTGTTTCAATAGTATCTCAATCCCTTCTTCCTATTTGGGGCAAAGTAATTAGGTTTCTATTGCCTGTAGAGTGTGTTCCCTTGAATTAAGAATAATGGCTAAAGCATAATAACGACCTGAGTGTCCTCATATAGTATGATGCTGCAGGAGTCATTGATGACTTTTAAGCCATACTATTTTTTTAAAGTTAATTTGCACAAATACATTTGTGTCTGTTTTGTCCGATATAGAATTTAAAATTAAGGAGGAAGAATTAGCTTGAAAAATTTAAGCAAGTTGATTTGTTATGTGGAGATGCTTGATTTTAGAATTCGAAGTAGTTGATGTTCCTCCAGATTTACCTTGGACTCTGACATGTTAGATTCTTACAGAAGCCTAAGATGGTTTTGTCTTGTATGTAAATGTTATTTATTTAGCATTGACATTAAAGATAACTTTCTGAAAATGATGCCTGAGACTCTTAACGAAATTCAAAGTACCTTTTAGAATTTGACCCAAATTGTCAAGCAAATTACTTAAGTTTATATTTTAAATTATTAGAAATTACAAATCTTTAAGGAAAGAATAATAACAGTAGAGGTTCTTCTCTAAGTTTTAGAGGAAAGACTATGCAGGCAGAACCAAACACTAGAGGAAGTCCTGTAGGTCAGTTGTTAGAACGCCACAGTGAGAAGTCCGGGCTGAATAGAGAAGCAGTGCTCCCCTACTCAGAGCAGCCGGCTTTACAGTGTGTGTATGTATGAGGAATTTAAAGTCATCAGATGTTTGCTTTACCAAGTTGGTAGCAAGCAGAGCATCTGTTTTATTTCAGAGCTCTTTTCCTGTCTCTAGGAATCCACCTTTTCTCAGAACCAGTATTTGACTTAAAGATGTAAAAAATCTGGAGATATAAACATCATGTTTATGTGACATTAGAACAGTTTTCTAATGTAGACTGGGTATGTGTTTCAGATGTTTATAGCATTTCTCTACTAGTAGAGATAGAAAATATTCATAAACTCTGAGATATGTGTTGTCCGGTTTGAAGAAATTTTTTGAACTTTTAAACATGCATTAATGTCCTTGTATATCCATGAGGATGGGTGAAATGTTGAACTGGAACAGTGATTTCAGTGAAAAGGCATAGGAAATTAACTACATATCACCTGAATTCGTGGCTTTTCTGAAAGATGAATCGATAATCAATAATGAGAGATGTTTATTTCTAAAAAATATCACATGTCACTCCAATTTTGTTAGCTGAAAATGAATAGCTTGGAAGTATGGTAAGTGGAGAAAAAAGGAAAATTGATTTTAGACTTGATTTAATCTGTTTCCATTTTTTTTCTTGCACAAAATAGAGGATAATGTTGCTAATCTTGTGGGAATATTTGATCAAATGATATACAAATATGATTAACAAAGTTAAAAGTGGACATGTGCAGTAACTTCAAAGATTCTTTTCACTGTCCTTAAACAAGTAAAGACCTAATATTAATTTATGAGCGACAAATAATACAATTACATAGAAGTTAAATTAGGCTGCTTGGCTATATGAATTTAATATAGGATTTTGATCATCATTAAGCTCAGGGTATACATGATAGATGTTTTTAAAATACCAAATCTCATATGAAGCATACACATTTTGGTATATTTCAATCAAATTTACGTTCACCACAGAAGCAGAATATTGCAATGACTTCTCCATTTTTCCCAGCACAAAATAACAGTGAACAATGTTAAAGTAACTTCAGAATTGAAAAATGTAGACGCTCAGTACGCATGAATAATATCAACCCCCAACTTGGTCTTTGAGCCCAGAACTGATAGTGTTTGTACTGTTGATCCAGCATACACCGAAACAAAAAGCAGGAAGCGGAAGAGCATCCATGGAAGGTGAGGCGCTAAGAAGGAGGCTTCGCTTCTACCCAAAAGGCCATGTGTCTCATGGGTGAATTTCGTGTGCCTTCCAGTGCATCAAATTGCTGTAGGTGATCACGGTTTGCTGCATAGAACTAGGGCAAGAGAGCTGCATTCTAACCTTGGCAAGTTTATTTACTTATTCTCGGGCCCCCAGGTACTTTAGCCATCCTCAATCTGACAGAAATTTGCAATACGATGTTTATTGTGTGGTTTTACATTTCATTTTTTTGTCTTTGGACAAAATCCAAATGTTCAGGGTTGCTTTATAAATATTGAACAAAGTATTCTGGGCCTACCTCGATAAATTTCTGCCGTGTGTGGGGAGCATGGTTTCTCTGCAGGCCAAAGGGTTTTTTACTTGACAGTTGGTGTGGAAGTTTAGAAATAACACTCAGAATCAATATTCCCAGAGGTTTTCAAGTGTTCTGGGTGTATCACTTTAAATGATGGAGTTTTTATCATTTTGTATTAAATATTCTCGTAATTTCTCTGCTCAGTGAAAGGGCGCCTGAAAGCAGCCTTACGATATACCCTATCGTTGACATCATTAAAAGTTCTTAGGACGTCTTTATCTTTTGTTTCTTCTACCATTGCCCCATGACCTCTTCAAGAGACTTAAAAATGCTGGAAGGGGGCAAAATTAAAAATGTGCTTTTGGGGGCAAAGTACAGAGTGGCAATCAGGCGCATTGTTAACTGCTGGAGAAAAGGTGAGTTACTTCCATAGGGGTCGACAGGTAAAGAGGATCCCCAGGAGATAGATACACCTGGAAAGATTGGATTAAACGCGGTGCGGCTCAGGCAGGAGGCACCAGCACTGGGTTGTGTTCTGGGGAGTCCTAGCCCCGGTGGCCTCCACCTGCTGGAGGAGGAGCCGGGGCGGAGCTAAGATGCGGAGGGAGGTGACGCACCAGCACCAGCGACCCAGACTGCGCGGCTCCCCGCCCGACCCCCAGCAAGGCCCAGACCGCAGCAGGCTCCTCCAGCCCTGGGTGAGTCCTGCGCTGATGCCGGCTCGGCCTCCTGGTGTGCAGCCCACTTGCCGGTTCTTGGGGACCGGGAGTCGGGGGCGGGGGGGTGGGGGTTACCTCCTGAAATCCCTGAGTTGGGAGGCTGGGGGCAGACAAAGGATGTGTGTGGGATTAGGAGGTGCAGCTATAAACACGAGGGAAGGTGTACCGAGGGAGATTCCGTGGCTCCTCAAATGACAACGGTGTTGCCCAGGGGTATAAATGAAACAGAAGACATCCTGCATTGAGAGAACGGACTAAGGGAAAGATGGAGATGGCTGGGGAGGCTGGTGGCTGCCTCCGGCCTTTCCCGTCAGAATTGCAGGCTTTGCTCTTTGGAGAGCCAGGTCTTACATCCAGGGGTGACTAGAAAAATCCTTTTCTATGCAGAAAGAAAAGGGGAGGTTATGAATATTTCGGTTTCAGGGAAGAAAATGCGTAGAAAAATGGTCGAAAGAAAGGGGTTGTGCCGCCACTGCCAGAAGCGTGGGTCTGCAGCTGCAGAGGGAAGCTGCATGAATGTTTGTCCCCTTGTTCTGCAGGCTTCTGATTCTACAGAAGCCGGCGTTTAGGACGGTGACTCCCCAGCCTGGTTTTCTCCTTCACGGGTCTGTCTTGCCTCTTATCACTCTGCTTCCCCAAAGTGTAACCCCCAGAACCCTAAGGCAATATTGCCAACGTAATAATAGCAACGTAAGGGGCCCTGTGCCTAGCAGGGTTCTAATCTTGCTTATGTGTTTTCCCACACCTCGCAACAACCCTGTAAGACAAATGCTTTGCTCATCCACCTTTTTTGCAGAGGAAGAAGCTGAGGCATTTGCCCAAAATCACCCAGCTGGTATGTGACTGAGCGCGTACCCACGTCCCCTTCCAGATTGCAGGGCAGGCCTGAGCTGTGTGTACTTTCATTCCCCTCAGGAACTCAAATGTATGAGATGTCCGCTAAGCTGCAGTGTTCCTTCCACCGCTCCTCACGTTTCTGATTCTTTACCACTTGTGTCTTCCTCACTCCTTCCTGTGAGCCTTTTCTCCCCCAAGACTGGGAAAACTCAAGATGTTCCTTTCCCTCCCCTTTTCTCAAAATTGAAGCAAGATTTTTTGTTTGTTTTAATAAGAGAGGAAGAGAATGGTGGGTTAGGGGTAATACAGAACTTCCAGGGAGCTGTAAGGTTAAAAAATGACTGAGAACTGCCGTTCCAGTCTAGTCTTCCCAAGAATTCAAGTACGAAGCGAACTGGCTATCGCAAACTGTTTTCTTTCTTTAACACCTCTTCACAGCCGATGTCCTGGCTAGAGTGGACACTTAAGGCAAAAGCAAACCCCTAGGATTTTCATTGCAGTCCCTTTCTGGGTGGTCCTAGAAATAGTCCCTTGAGTGATTGTATCAGCACAGTTGCCAGTTGTGGCCATTCGCTGTAATTGGTCTTATTTCTGCAGGTTGAAAATGGTCTCCAGGATGGTCACCACCATGCTATCTGGCCTAGTGTTTTGGTTGACGTTTGGACGGACTCCCACCTCTGCGTATAGCCCGAGGACCCCTGACCGGGTCTCAGAGGCAGACATCCAGAGGCTGCTCCATGGCGTGATGGAACAGTTGGGCATTGCCAGACCGCGAGTCGAGTATCCAGCTCACCAGGCCATGAACCTTGTGGGGCCGCAGAGCATTGAAGGTATGTGCTGTGTTCTGCCACTCTGAAATTTCCATCAGTGTTTAACATAAGTAATGCATATTGAAGAAACTCTACTTCCTCGCTCTGTTCTCCCTTTCTTCTTACCCTACGCAGTACGTATGATCCAGAGGAGAATATAAGTCCCATGAGAGCAGGGACCTTATCTATCTAATTCATAGCTGTAGCCCTAGCACCCAGCACAAAGTCTGGTCCCTTCATATTTATTGAATGAATGAAGGAAGATCTAGTGTTATCTCTAAAGAAAGATTAGAACCCAGCTCCCATGTCTTCTCCCATACTGATCTTTGGGAAATTGTGTCCCAACCCCCCACCCCCCAGCCGGCTGCCTCTGTGAGACACTGTTTGTAAAAGATCCTCAAAATGTAGTACCTATAGGATCTAATTTAATTCTTAGGGATGACGTCATATAAACCCAAAAGGAGGCAAAAGAGGAGCTAACATTAAGAGTTTATATCAGACTCACAGATACAGAGAACAAACTGATGGTTGCCAGACGGGAAGAGGATGGTGGGGCCAGTGGAAAAGGTGAAGGGATTGAGAAGTGTTGTACAAATTAGTAGTTACAAAGTAGTCATGGGGATGTAAAGTAAAGCTTAGGGAATATAGTCAATAATGTGGTGATAACTATGGATAGTATCAGGAGGTAGTAGACTAATCAGCGTATCACTTCGTAAGTTATATAAATGTCTAACCACTATGCTGTACAATGGAAATTAATGTAAAATAATATTGAATGTCAACTGTAATTAAAAAAGATTCTAAGGAAAAGAATTTATGTCAGAAACTTAAAAAAAGTATTTTAAAATATAACAAATGTAAATTAAATTGTTTTAAAGTGGCAAGACCATTTCCCCACAGAATTTTTCTGACTTCTGACAAGGTGGTTGTAATACTTTTATTAAAAAGCAGCAGTTTGTTGTTTAATGATTTATTTATAGAGAGAATCTGAAGCTAGCTCCTATGGGCTGGTGAACAATGCTCTATGAGCAAGTGCCTTATTTCCATGCCTTGCTTTGTATCCTCTCTGATTCAGAATGATCTGTTTTTCCACTGAGGTGCAGCCCTAAAGCAGTGGCACAGTTAAAGTAGGTTAACTGCAGGGAGCATTTCAGGTATTTGCCCACAGGAGTGGGTCTTAAGGAAAAAGATGAATTCTTTGTCTGAGTTTTGTCAGAACACAGACCCAGCAAATTCTCCTCCCTGTGGACTGATGACGCATAATTTTTCTGAGTTTTAAATTTTCTAAAAACACTTTCTACCTAGGAGTCTTGTGAATGGATATTGTTGATACGTGATTCTTGTATCTGACTTGTTACCCACAGTTTGAAGCCATTGAGTAGAACTAACTCTGGGGGATTATTGTCTATTTAGGCTGACGTTTGATTTCAGCCTAAATGGATGAACACGGATGATTTGAATCAGCAAGCGTGCCAACCTACCATAGGGCTTGAATCAGAACAAATCACGGGGCTTCACGCTACCCCTTTTGGGGAGAATCTAAATCCTTCGCAGCACCTGCCACCTGTTGCTTCCAGCACACCTGTCCATTTCAAACCAGCTCTTTGGAGACAGTAAATATCTACCCTTTTAAAGCAGGAAGTGCTTGGTGAGTCACCCAGCTGTTGTCATGGAGAAATCCTTTTGAGTTTCTGTTAATACCTTGATCATCTATGTGGAAAAGCAACAGCTCCCTGGCCTCAGAAGCCTGTGTTTATCCCGAGCCTCATTTTCTTTACTGGATAGCCCACTATTTAGCATCCAATATGTGCCAGGCACCGTACAGGAGGCTGGCAGCTCTGCCCTAAAGACTTACTGTCTGGGGGTGGAAGGGGGACAGTTAATCACAGATGTACAGACAATCTGCTGCCATGGAAGCAGAGAATCGGAGTATTTATTCTGCTTGAGAGTGGATGGGATTGGCTGTAAGGAAACACTTCTTGGAAGAAGCAATATATATATTTTTTTAACTCAAATTTATTGGGGTGACAATGGTTAGTAGAATTACATAGGTGTCAAGTGTGCAGTTATGGGTTTTGAAATTGGACTAGGAATTCAAGTGAAAAGGCATGGAGGTTTGAAAGAGCCTGGATTAGGACAATTCAGAATTAAAAATCCTCTTCCCATTATTATTACCCTTGTAATGTGAGGTCATGACCATATTAGGTATCCTCTAACAATGTCTGTACAAACGATGAATATTTGTTTGTTTTTAGTTTTCTGTTACTGTGCAACAAATTGCCACAGATTTTGCAGCTTCACACGATAGCCATTTATTATCGGTTTCCATTCGTCAGGAGTAGGGCTGCGTTTGCTGGGCCAGGCTGAAATCCAGGTGTTGGCCAGTGATGCCACCTCCGCTGGAGCTCAGGGTCCTCTTCCAAGCTCAATAAGGTTGTCAGCAGAATTCAGTGTCGTGCTGTTGTAGGACCTAGGTCCCCTTTTTCTTACTGTTGGCCGGAGTCCCGCAGCTCTTAGGGGCCACCTTCAGGTTGTAAGCTACGTGGCAGCCCTTGCACAACACGGCAGCTTGCTTCCTCAGAGCCAGAGGGAGACTATCCATCTCTTTAGTCTGCTTATTATAATATAATAGAATTATGGGAGTGACTAGCCTTTGCCATTGAACTAGGAAGTGATATTCCCATTTTGTTTACAGGTCCCACCCTGTACTCAAAGGCAGAGGATTGTGCAGGACATGTACAGCCGTGGGGGGTCTTGGGGGTCATTTTAAGATTCTGCCTGTTACCGCTTGGGTGATAGCTTAACAAAGAGGAAACAGGCCAAAGACTTTAAGGGGAAAAAGGAAATAAAAGAAGAAGCCTGGATGTTTCCCAGTCTTGAACCTTGGCATTAATTGGTGGGGTCGTCTAATACTTATTCAAGTGAGTGTAACATTGTTTCAACTCATGCATTTATTTGCTTTGTCTCTACTCAGACAAAGAAACTCCACTTGAAGAAACTCTATTTCCTCTCATGCTAATTCCCAGGCTTCTGACAGATGTGTGGTGTATCTTCCATATCCCTTCCAACATTTATTTTATGATTGTATTATGAAGGACCATGTTAGAAAAGTGCTTTTCCCTAATTTTTATAGAAAGAATACACATAATACATGTATTCTGGTGTGATTTTTTTAACATTCCCAAAGATACTTGGATTTAAACACCAGCTCCATTATTTATTAGTGATGTGACTTTGAGCAAATTATTTAACTTCTATAAGCTTCCGTTTAGCTTGGGGGTAGGACTTCAATTTATTCATCTGCAAGGTAATATTCCAGACCAGATAAGCAAAAATGAAGTTTTAGCATCCATGACGGCCCTACTGTGAAATCACTTCTAAATGACTCATCATCATCACTTCAGATGACAATTACTGGATTCTGAGTTACTTGCCGCAGGGTCATTCATTGTCTAATCCATGGCACATAGAAGACAATTTTCTCCTTTTGTCTACTCTGATTAAATTGTATGATCCTTAGATTAATCTCATTACTGAAGATGCATATTAGCTCTCAAACATAGTATCATAAGCTAAGCTTTTAGTATAGGATAGTAAGAGTATGTGTTGCCATAAGGTCACTGAGGTTATATACCCCATTAAAAAAAATAATTTTCTCCTTTCATCCCATACCCCTTCTAGTTATTGTAACATTTTTCTGCTCCCCGTCACAGCAACCTTTTAACACATACTGATTGTACTTCCTCACTTCCCATTCTTTCCTAGTTCATTGTAGTCCGGTGTTTCCACCACGCCTTTGTCAAGTCAACAAGTATTTCTCGAATGCCAGCCATGGTTTTAGGTACCGAGGAAATAAACATGAACTGCAAAGATTGGCAGGGCAGGGGACATATAGTCCTTAAATAAACAAATAAGTAAAATACATAATAAGTCAAATGGTTATAAGTGCTATAAAAATACAAAGCAGAGGAGGGGCATGGAGGAGACAATAGTAGGTAACCACATAATATCAGGGCAAAATAAGTGTTATGTTGTTGCTCATATATACTGTGTAATTAGGCCTATGATGGTTGCGTTTGTGCTGAATACGTAGACCTTTTTTCTTGTCGTTTGTCACTAAGCAATACAGTATAACAACTATTTATATAGCATTTGCATTGTATTAGGTGTTATAAGTAAACTAGAGATGATTTGAAATATACAGGAAGATGTGCACAGGTTATATGCAAATGCTACGCCGTTTTACTTAAGGGACTTGAGCATCCGCAGATTTTTGGTATCCGTGGGGGTCCTGGAACCAATTCCCGCAGATACCCAGGGACTCTCCTATTGCTTATCACTTTGTGAGGCACGCACATGTCTAACTATTACATTGTTTTATACAACTGAAACTAATTAAAAAATATATCAAAATTCTTTCGTATAAGACGGACTTTGGGGCCTCAATGATCTCATTTCAAAACAAAGAGAACCAAGATTATTTTCTTAATAAATGTCAAGCAGAGAAAGAGTCCTTTGTAAGAGAAAGCCTATTTGAAGGGGCAGATCCTAAGAAGTCCCTACTTAACCAACCTTTGGCCTCGGTAAGGGGGCTGCTGTGCCTCTGCTTTGCCACCAGGTGGCAACAATTGCCTATTTGAAGGTTGGAGGGAAGCTAGACTTCATTGCAGAACAGGACAGGGCCTCCCTTGTTTCTGGCTAGCCACCCTCTGCAGTTGGAGGAAGGAGTGGGGCTGGCTCTCCATCCAGCTATCCTGACTCAAATATGTTTCTAGGTTATCCCCATCCTGGGGAACCAACGAGAGCTGCGGGTTTAAGGGATGTCTTTGAGTGGGCTGGGGCCTCCAGTAGGGTGCGTGTCCTTTCGGGGTCCATCGAGCCCAGCCTGAACTCAAATCTGTACAAAAGTCCCGGGATGATTTCCAGTTTTCTTTCTTGGGAAATTGCATGGTTAGTGATGAGAAATTCAAAAGGAATACAGGGAGGTTTTTGGTGGTTTTTTTTGAGGGAGGGAGGGCAGGATAGGGAGCTGAAAATGATGACTTATTTTTATGTTGTGTTGCAGGTGCCCTGGGGAATCCAGGTGCAGGTGTCCAGGAAGCACGTAGGTGTATATAACACAGGAGAGATGTCTGGGTGAAGGAAGCGATTTGGGAGTCAGCCCTGTGGTAGTGGTGGCTGATGCTGTGGGAAGGGATGAGGTCACCCTGGGTGAGAATCAAAGAAGAGGAGCAGAGCACCTGATGAAAAGGCTGGGCAGACTCAGTCCACAGGCCAGGTAGCAGACGGAGAATCTGGAAAGGAAACTGAGAGAGACCGGGCATAACGGGGAACCAGACAGGTGAAATGTAAAGAAAACAAGGACAGAGTGTTTCAGGAAGGGGCAGTGGTCACCATTGTCAAACTGGCAGAGAGGTCACGGGAAATAAGGACCCTTGCGTGGAAAGCGTTCACTGGCTGTAGAAACACCAAAGTTACCGGGGGCTTTGGATGGACCCCAAAGCCCTGTGGAGCAGCGGAGGCAGAAACCACACGGCAGGAAAGAGAAGACACAGTGTAAAAATCTGTTAACCTGAGTTTTCCAGGTAAGGGGGAAAAGACTGGGTAACACTTGTGGAAGGATTTGGAGGGAGGGTGATATAGAGGCAAAGAAGGTTTTTGTTCAGGTTGTTGTTTTAGAGATTTGAAGTTGTTTAAGTGCTAATTGGCAAGAGCCAGTGGAGAGGGCCAGTTGAAGATGTGGGATGAAGAGCAGGTGAGTGAGGGGGGGAGGGGATGACACCTGGAGCACAGGTGGAGGCCGGGTCTTTCCTCTGACGGGAACAAGGGACAATACAGCAGGATGCAGTCAAGTTCAGAGGTTTTGACCTTGGTGTTGGCAGACACTCTACTCTTTTGAGCCACCTGCTCAGAATGAAGAATGACAAAACAATCAGCCTCCTAAGTCTGTTCCTTTTCACACAGCTCACATACCTCACATCCATGTTTTCTAATATTTTAAAATTTCAGACAAGACTTGTTTTAACTTTTTATATACAATCTAACTAATGTTTTTTTTTACTAATTCTATGATAAACATTTTATGTGTGCATTACGAAACTCCTAGATAGCTTCTAAAATGTAATTCAAGATCAAAAGATCTAAAGAGTGCCATCTTCATTTTCTTTTTTACTTAATAGTAATAAATGTTTTAATGAGGCATACACCCAGAACAAAAATGGGAAGTCATTTTCATAATCTTAGTGTGCATTTTAAGTGAGTTTCACTGCATGCACAAAAGATGAAGTGATGTGAATCTTCACAAAACAACAATTTGTCAAGAATCACAATTTCAAAGTAGTAGGCTTATGTAGTGCAGGGGATCCTGCCGACTACCCCAAGTGTCGTGCGGGGCGTCCGGCGGGGTCTCTGGTCCCACTCCCCACACAAAAACGCAGGATATGGCGAGGCCAAAAAGGAACACCCACGGAGCCATAGGTAGGGGAGTCATACCACTATACTCTCGCTGGCGGCTGGGTTGGAGACACAGGAACCAGGAGCCACACAATTCTCAACCCTCACTGCTCCACTTGCAGGCTCAGCTTCCACCTTCTTGCTAGCTCCCCCCTTTTCCTGCTAGCGTAACCACAGCAGTTATATTCGTGGCTAATGGCTCACTGGTTACAGCTGACGGCCAACTAGCCACAGCTGATGGCCATTTACTACCTGAGCCAGCACCTTTCCACATGAGGCCAAGAGCCTGGAAACTGCTTTTTGGGGCTCTGTCCCCACAGCTTAGTTGGTAATTGTAAACAATGCTTATTGGCTTTTAGCTGATAAGCAAAAATACTCATCATCCTTGATTAGGATTATTTTAAATCCTGTGAATTTTGAATCATGTGAGAGCTTCAGTTCATCTTGTCAATAAAATGTGACCATCAAAGAGGTACGTAGAACACCAGCAAAATTACTGGAATTAAGTTTACTGTATAACAACTGCCAATCATTGTGCCAGGTGTCTGACTCTAGGACAATCCTTGTGAAGTGCTCACTTCCATAAAGGTTTGAGCGTAGGTGAGTCTGAGCCTTGGTGTATTTTCATGGGAGTCAGTAGAACCCAAATGTATTACTCAGCGTTCTTCAGAGAAACGGAATAAACTATATACATCTGTATTTATAGATAAATCTCTCTCTCTCTCTCTCTCTCTCTCTCTATATATATATATATATATATAGATATATAGACATATATATGTCTATATATATATATATATATATATATAGACATATATATGTCTATATATCTATATCTATGTATCTATGTATCTATATATGTATATATAATTTGTGTGTATATGATGTCTGACAATTAAGTTCACGAACTCATCCTAGAAAAAGAGCTACATACCTCATTGCTGAATATCACTACGGTCACCTCTGAAGTACTCCCCTTAGGAAGCTACACATCGACACCAGTGCCTAACCAACCCTTCAAAACAATTTTGGAACTCTTTTTCTGGAGTGGCCATCAGAGCTATTGTCATATTACACTTGATGTCCTGAATGCCATCCAAATGTCTTCCTTTCAATATTTCCTTTATATTTGGGTAAAGAAAGAAGTCATTGGGGGTCAGATCAGGTGAGTAGGGAGGGTGTTCCGATACAGTTATTTATTTACTGGCTAAAAACTCCCTCACAGACAGTGCCGTGTGAGCTGGTGCATTATCATGATATAAGAGCCATGAATTGTTGGCGAAAAGTTCAGGTCATTTTTGTCTAACTTTCACACAGCCTTTTCAGCACTTCCAAATAGTGAACTTGGTTAACTGTTTGCCTAGTTGGTACAAATTCATAATGAATAATCACTCTGATATCAAAAAAGATTAGCAACATCATTGCAACAAGTTCACGAAATTGATTATCAGATCTAGTGTGTGTGTATATGTGTGTGTGTACATATACATACAATGTATAGGCTAACATGTATAAGACTGGATGTGAATATATTTATATATTTATTATGGTGTCTAAAAATCACGAAGTCCGTCACTTAGCAGGAGCAGAGACACAAACATTGGTAGGGCGTTGGAGTTACTTTTCAGTGTATTGTGACATTGTTAAAATGAGGCGATAATGTTACAGGGCTTTCAGGTTTGTAAAAACATAACCATAAATCATGCTGATGTCCGACATGAGCTGAGTGTCTAGAAAATATCACATATATCTCAAAATATTGGACTGCTATTTGAGGACTGGATATTGCTGTGATATTTTCTTCTATTGTCCCATACCTGTTTGGAGAGAGATTTAATGGGATTTTAAATGTGCAACCTGTCTAAATAAGATGCAGTCAAATGTATGGTTAAGGTTTTACAAAAGAGAGACAGACAGACAGAGTTATTTTAAGGAACTGGCTCAAGCACTTGGGGAGTGCTGGAAAATCTGCCATCTGCAGGGCTGACCAGCTGGCCAAGACCCTTGAAAGGGTTGATGTTATCTTGAGTCTGGAGGCAGCATTCCTTCCTCCTTCAGGGACCTCAGTCTTTTCCCTAATGGCCTTCAACTGATTGGATGAGGCTCACTCACATTCTGGAAGATAATCTGCTTTATTCAAAGTCTACCGGTTTAAATGGTAATCACATCTATAAAATATCTTCACAGAGGGGTGGCCGGTTAGCTCAACTGGTTAGAACATGGTGCTAATAATACCAAAGCTGCCGGTTCAGTCCCTGCCTGGGCCACTGTGAGCTGTGCCCTGCTTAATAAAATAAATAAAAAAATGAAAATCTTCACAGCAACATCTTGAATGGGGTTTGACCAAGCAACTGGGCACCATAGCCTAGCCAAACGGTCATATAATTAACCATCTCACAGGAGTGGATGACTAGCAGTAGCACAGTTGCCATGCAGCTACACTTTTCTAAGCCAAATGATTCAAACCCACATAAAACTAGCCTAGTGCTTTTGGATGCCTCCTTATTGGTTCTGGATCTCACGCTGTCATCGTGCCCAGCCTCACAAACACTTCCTTGAGACTGGCAAGGAGGGCAGACATTTCTTGTCACGTTTTGCAGGTGTGGAAAGAGAAGCTCAGAGAAGTGACTTATCTTGGGACGCAGCCAGTCGCTATGAGTGGGCTCAGAGCCCTGGTCATTTCTTCTGTTACGTCCACACAGCTAGTTGATCACAGGGATAGACATGGGTAGACAGGCTCGATCTTAGACCACACTGTGATGCAGGTTTAAAGGATGGTACTTACTCCCGGGCTCATTGTTGATCCTTCTTTGAACTGCTGCTTACAGAGGCGTTGCTTGCCTCCCTCACTGGACACGGTGTCTGCCTGGCTTTCTGTCAGCAGTACCTAGACAGGGCCGGGCACGTAACAGACACTTACTAAATATTGGTCAAAATAACCTCTTTGAAACAACATCGATGTCTGAGACACCAGCAAGTGCGACTGGTGTTATTTCAGTCAAGATCATCACGCCTGTGATACAAACTATAAGTACACCTGGAGCATGTTATGTATTTATTTAGGCTTATTTTTAAAATTTAAAATTCTTTTTTATTTTTCCATTGCAGTTGATGTGCAATATTCTGTGAGTTTCAGGTGTGCAACAGACTGATTAGACATTTATATACCTCACAAAGCGATCACCTCGATAAATCTAGGACCCACCTCACACCGTACATAGTTATTACAGTATTATTGACTATATTCCCTATGTTCTACTTCGCTGGAGCATTTTAACTTTAATAATCCAAAATTCACTGGGCCTTCTCACAACTACCCACTCACGACCTCAGCTCCCTGCAAAGTGCCCTAAATATTCCTGGAGATCCCAGAACATACCCCATGTATGATCCTGAACGTAATGAATCGGTCCGCTACCAAGGGACAGTTCCCCATTCCCCCCTTTTTCTTCTCCTTGTCCCTTTTACCTGGGTATCACCTTGTCCTCCAGCCACCGAGCAGGTGCAGCTGCAGGGAGTTCTGTTGTAAGGTGTTGGTGATGAGGGCAGAGGGAGATCGCTAAGTATACCGTGTGCCCCTAAATCCCGGAGAGCTTTTCGGGAAACAAAACTTGCCATTTCATTTCACAATGTTCCCAACAACCCCTCCATACCCCTGCCCTGTGGTTTCCGTAGGATTCACGTGAGTGATTGGACAGGGAGACAAATCGAACTAAGCATCGGGCACCATAGGAGCTAAAACCCCTCCCTCATTGACTGATTTGTCCCTGCCTCAGCCTCGGCGAACCAGACTCCTCTTTCCATTAGTGTGCGTCTTTCCCAAGGAGGCATCTCAGTTCCTCCTGCAAATACGTGTCTGACAGGGGTCCTCCCGCACATGCTGTCCTAGCCGAAGCCCAGCGTGGGTTCCAGCTGGGGCCTCGGTCCCCATCACCTGAGACAGGCCATCTGGGAAAAGGGTGAGGCAACAAGAAGCGTGCTGAGTTTCCCAGGGCCCCGCAATGAACACTTCCCCGGATAATCGACAAAGTGGATCATGCACATGTAGGAAATGGAATAGTGGTGACTACATTTTATATGATATTTTATGGTTTGCAAAAATACTTTGCTGTACCCTGTCTGATTGGATACAACCTTTATCACAGTGGGGGGAAAAGGTTGAAAGTTGCCCCCACGACACAGCTAGAGCTTCACGAGTTAGCTGGCAAGCCAGCTGTGTTAGGTTTGAATGCATCTGTCCAACCAGCTGGCTTCTGTCCCTGTCCCCTTGTAGACCCGTCTAATCCTGTGACACTTAGCTGAGAAGCTATTAGGTCGCTGCAAAAGTAACTGCAGTTTAAACAGTTTAAAAATAATTGCAAAAACCACAATTACTTTTGCACCAACCTAATATGATGCTGGGAGTTGTGGTAAACCACAGGCGGACTTGGGCAGACGGTGTTTTGGGGACATGAAGCTTCAGGAAGCAAATTTGCTGACAAACTGCCCTCTCGGAACAAATGGGTGCAAATACCTTGGGCACCACAGTTCGTAAAGAAAGCTATTGAAGCAGACCAGAAGGGTTTCACAGGCCACTGCTTGGCACCGCCATGAAAACTAAGCGTGCGCTTTTGACCGGGGGGTGCTATGTGACTGGCGTAGCGGTCGGGGCATGTGGTATGGAAGGTGGGGGTGGCTGGTCACTGTATGGCGGCAGGAAGAGCACTGAGGCAGGAAACCAGCCGTGTGGCACGAGCAAGTCCCTTAAACTCTATGAAGTGTATTTTCCCAGTCTGCAAATGGAGATACGCTGTCCGGTGCATCCTCCAGCATCGATACCAAAGTGTTTGGGACCAGCTAAAATGTCCCACGCGTGAGAAGCATCCTTCTCGTGGTCATTCCTCCTTCCATCCCACCAGGTGTGTTTCCAGGTGTAAATGACTTCAGGGATGGTAGATGGTCGTATCTACGGTCATGTCCTGTGTTCCCCATCCCTGCGTTCTTCTAGGCGTGGCCTCAGAAAACTGCCCTCAGGAGTTGCATGTTCAACTCCAGAGGGACCCGTTTCCCCGCCTCGGTCTTGCGATGTGCTCTGCTCCCTGTCGGCGTTGACGTCAGGCGTTAGGAATGTGTGACTAGTGAGCGTGGCTGCCTCCTGAAAATTCTCCTCAATGGCAACTTTTCCATCCTCAACCTTGCTCTGTTCTACTATCTTGTCCTTACGGCTGTGTACGTATTGTGTTTTGCTGGGAACTAGGTTATAGAGGCGTTTTTAAAGTCAATGAGACTAGTTGGTGAACTGCCAGGCCAAGAGGGAAGCCTGCAGGTGTGCAGAGGCGCCGGCAACGGCTGTCGGTGGCCTGACAGCAGGCTGTCCCCGGGCGGGCATGGCTGCGGGCCAGGACCGCTGTTCTTCCCCAGAACGGGGCGTCCTATCAAAATGCCGTCTGCACACTTTCATTTTTATTTACTCAGTTGCAATTATTGAGTGTCTACTGTACGCCAGGAACTGTGACCTTGATGCATTTTAAAACCAGTAAGCACGCAGCTAATTTATTTACATGGGATCTTAGTAAAATAGGTAAGTGTCAGGTATAACCTTCCTTTAACCCGTTAGTAAAGGTTAAACTCTCACCAGAGGAATTGAGTTGTTTTATAGCAAATCAGGGATGGAGCAGGATTCCACTCTTTGCCTCCTTGCTTCTCCATTCTCTGGCTGCATTTGCCATTGGTGCTTCAGTCTAGACGCATCGGAGGTGTGAGAATGACAAAACACTGAAGAAATCAGGGATGATGAACTGTTTTCATCCACCACCTCACTGCAGGGAGGTGGCCAGCTAGGTAACTGGGTGCGATACAAACCGATAGCTTAGATTGCTGCACAGCAGAGTAGCAGGGCCCATTTTCCCTTCCTGTGACGCGCAGCCCTTGTTTCAGGAACCTGAGCCTAGGGGAGGGGAAGGGCCATAAACATTGAAATGCATATCTACAACACACTGGGATAGAAGCTGGGAGCCCAGGATGTGGGTCAGACCGTCACCGCTAAAGGAGTTCTGGACGGGACAAAGTGTTGGCCTCCAGAAAAGGCATCACAGGTCAGTTGAACTTGAGCTGGACTTCCTTAAGGAGGGGTCAGATGTGGGCCAGGGGGTTCAGGCAGGAAGAAGGATGTCTTAGCAGACCAGTATGTGCTGCGTGCAGGGTGATTATGGGGACGGACTGTGGCAGCAGGGAAGCCTGGACACTTTTAAGAGTATCACCACATTCTAGACTTAAAGCGTGTGGGGATGGAGGCACACGGTGTGTGTTACTCAGCTCCCTAAGCTTCCCCAGGGACGCTCCTGCCTCCCACAACCTGTCACCTTGCCTGCAGTGTCCTGCAACACCTCTCTCGCAGATGAAAAGGCTGCCCCAAACCTGGAGATACCCTTGATGGTGACAGCAGTGATGGTATTGGGTGGGAGGCTGCATTGGCTATTTGTTTTAGGGTTGGTCAAGTACCCACACATTTGGCCCTCACACCGCTGGGATCTCGGGGGGTGGAGGTGGGGATTTCTGCAGTTACTCGGCATGTATGGATGACAGAGGCGGAATGTGGTTGTTCACTTGGACACGTTTGACTATAAGCTCCCCGAGGGTCAGACGCTGACCTCTCGCAGTGCCGGAGAGTATACTTGGGTGTACAGTGGGTGGTGGCACACCTTGCAGTGGGAAGAGTTGTCTGCTGGCATTTGGCCTGAGCAAGGCAGAGCCACGCTTACCCAGAGTCAGACGTGACCATGGCGACGGGCCCTTCCCGCGGAGATTTGTGGCGGGCGTCTGCACGCCTGGTCAGCTCCCCCAGTAGCCTGTCAACGTGTTTCTTTGAGACAGAGATTGTGGCTGAGGTGACAGTCAGTCCAGGCTGTCCTTCCCTGCAGAGGCCCAGGGGACCTTCCTGCTGCCATCTTTCTGGTACGACAGCCCAGCAGGCCTGTGTCAACAAAGCCTGCATAGTTTGGACAAGAGGTGGTGACTAACATTTTCCTCCCCAGCGGCAGTAATGGATGGGCCTGCTGGGAAGAATTCCTTTGCTGCGAACTACCAAAGACGCCTGTCTCCTGAACTGAACCAGTGGGTCTCTTCTCCTCTCTTGCTTTCTTTCCTTTTTTTTTTTTTTTTAATTTCTTCAGCAGATGATGGGAGGGACCATTTGTTCAGTTTGTTCAAACTCTGAATAGTCCTTGGTCACTGGAGTGTGCAAAAATATGGCAACCAGGCAGGTGCTATTGTCTGAAAGTGTTTTGAAAGGAAGGGGGGTGGGGAAGAGGAGTTATTCCGACAGTCAATGATGCATTATACTAATTATCGAAAGGATTTTTTTTTTTTTAAATGTGTGGTCAGTGAAGAGAGTTTTTGGCAGTCAGCTCTCATTTTACTAGGTCTGTATAAAGCACACTGGAGCCTCGTAAGCACCTCTGGTTTTTTTACAGGCAGAGTTTTGGTGCCTATGGGTCTGGGCCGTGCACAGGCAAGATGTACCTGCAGGCAGGGACCAGTCAGCTCGCTCCCAGCTTGCTAGTTCCTTGGCTGTGACCAGAATAAGTTATCAGTCCTCAGGCAGCTCTGTCCGTCCTCCCGACCCTGCTTCACTGTGTTCATCCATACTCCAAGGCACGTCAGGGCACCTCCGTCACCCTCATCAGTTACAGCTCTGATGACAGTGCATGAGCGACCGTCAGCCTCACCCCAGTTTAGGAATAGGAGCTGAGCGGCAGCTGGTGGGATGTCCCACGGCTCCAGATTGTACCAATACTGTCTTGATGGAGAAGCAGTCAGCAATGAGGGTATCTTGGATCGAGAGTTTTGCTTTCTCCAGACCCTTTTTAATTTCTATGAGCAGATTTATAGGTAGAGCTTGAATCATTGGTGGAGGGAAAAAGTGCAAGAAATGCAAATTGATGAATGAGCCCCAAATCATTCACGTGTAGCTTTGGTTGCTAGTGAGAGATGCACGCACGACACCTATGCTTGTGTCCTTTGGTTCCCCGCACCCCTCTCCAGACTCAGCCTTTTAACTGCAGGGTGGACCCAGTTGGGTAATGTCAGGACAGGACATTAGCGTTTCACCTCTATTAGCTCCATACTCATGGAGACATTTGCCTCCATGAGTTTTTGGTAATCACTATTATAGACCCAAGAATTTATTATTTCATCCAGGATAGAATCTGGGGAGAGCACGTTAAAGCTTACTTAACTCCAAGATTATGTTTGAAATGAGTGTAATTGAGATGTAATTAAAAGGTTAGAAAGTACTGGGCCGGCTCGGTGGCTCAGGCGGTTGGAGATCTGAGCTCCTAATGCCGAAGGCTGCTGGTTCGATTCCCACATGGGCCAGTGGGCTCTCAACCACAAGGTTGCCAGTTTGACTCCTGCAAGGGATGGTGGGCTGTGCCCCCTGCAACTAGCAACGGGCAACTGGACCTGGAGCTGAGCTGCACCCTCCACAACTAAGACTGAAAGTTCAACAACTTGAAGCTGAACGGCACCCTCCACAACTAAGATTGAAAGGACAACTTGACTTGGGAAAAAAAAAAGTCCTGGAAGTACACGCTGTTCCCCAATAAAGTCCTGTTCCCCTTCCCCAATAAAATCTTAAAAAAAAAAAAAGTTAGAAAGTACTATTTCATAATACTTAACAAACAAACAAAGAAAAAACCACACAAAATTAAATAATACTGTTCTTTCTTTAAATGTGGTTCTAGGGGAAGGGAACTAATATTTACTTTGCAAATACTATGTGCCTGACTCTCTCTATATGTTGTTATTTTTGTCCTCGGAAACGCTATGCGATCACTCCATTTTGCAAGGGGAAGTTGTGGTGTACAGTGAGTAATTGGCCCGGCACTGACCAGGCAAAAGGCATAGGATGTGAGTAAGTAGCCTGGCACTGACCAGCTAAGGGGGACAGGATGTGGATTCAAATCGTGTATTTGGCTCTAGAGCAGGGTTTTCACTCTCAACACTCTTGACATTGAGCCAGAGCCTTCTCCGTTGTGGAGGCTGCATCCCTGGCCTCTGCATCCCTGGCTCTGCCCATCAGATGCCAGGAGAATCCCCAACTTGTGACAACTGGAAATGTCTTCAGATACCGTCAGATGTCCTCTGTGGGTCAGCATCACCCCCTTTGGAAAACCACTGCTCGGCAGGCTTTATTTTTCCTGCCACTGCACCATCAGAAGGAAATTTGGGATTGCCTATAAAGACTCTAAGCAGTATGGGTTACCTGTGACTATAGTAGTTTTTCGTATTATAGAGGAATAAAGCCCATTGTGGATGCTTTAGAAAATAAATGGTTTCCCATCTTACCACCTAGAGATACCCATTTTTGACATTGGGCGTGTTTCCTTCTAGTCTCTTTTTCTATGGATCTATGTAGCTTTTTAAAATCATCCTGTAAATATTTTTATCTGGATTTTTATACTGAATATTGTATCAAGAGCCTTTTCATGCATCATGCAAAATCACTGTTGTTTTTAGTAACTACGTTATATCCTGTTGTATGTTTATGCCACAGTTCCCTTAAGTAAGCGTGATGTGCTCTCCCCAGATTCCGCAGGTTGGGCATTTAGAGCTTTTCCAGTTTGTCCCCGTCATAGACATTGCTTCAGCAGCCATATTTGCACCATAAAGCTTTGTGTAGACTTCTGGTAAGTTCTCTAGGGTATATATGTCTCTGGAAAGAAAAATTGGGTCAAGCTCCATGCAGCTCTTTAGGTGCCATTTCTAACAGACTGTCACATTGCTTTCTGTGTGCGTTGGACTGATATGGCTGCTTGCTCTCTCTCTGTTCGTGGGAATTTGTCTCTCCTGCTACCTGTATCGCCTTTTAAAAGACGTCTTTTCATTTAACAGGCAAAAATGGCATCTCATTGTTTTAATTTGATTACCAACAAAACTGAGTGCCTTTCCAGCTATTATCTAGCCATTTGCTTTTCTTATCCTCTGAATTACTTGTTGGTGAGTTAGGCTGCCTTTTTAGTGGCTCTGGTTTTGTCTGGCCGTTTATGATTTGCTGCTTTCCCTTTTCACAGCGCAGACTTGTAACTGAAGTTCCTTACGCTGTTTAGCAGCAATACAGGGAGACTCTGGGCAAGAGTTAGGTGAAGAGGTGGAAAGGAATGCTTGTGTATAGATTGGAGATTACCTACGCTAGAATTAACTGAACCCTGAAGTTGGAGGAAGAAAAGAGGGGAGAATGGCTTGTGCATGAGGTCCCGGGACCCTGAGAGAGGAGGTAGTGCAGAAATATCTGGTCAGGGATTTCCTGGGGTGGCCACCAGGTGGTGCCACCGGCCCATGATGAAGTGGTTTCTCTAGTTGCCAAGGCTGGGGAAGGGTATTGGTAAGTGGTTAGAAGGTGAGCGAGGTGATAAGAATGCTGAGTGCCAGTCACACACAGAGGACATTCACAATTTGGACGTTTATAATTGACCTGTCAATGATTATGAGTTGGCGTGGTGTGTGTGTGTGTGTGTGTGTGTAAGGGAAGGTTAGATAGGGTTGGTTTTAAACATATACACAGAGGGTGACAAAAAAATGTATACACATTTTAAGAAAGGAAAAAACTATTAAAATTGTGATGCGATGAACGACGCTAATATTCATTTGATTAACGCCATCTTTTGAACAAACATCATGCTACACATTGCTACTGTAATTCAAGTCAACTTTGAAAAGTAATACATAGATAACATCTCTTAAAATGTGTACTTTTTTTTTGCATCCCGATATATATATATATATATATATATATATATATATATATATACACAAACACACACACACACACACATATATGTCTCCATTATATTGAGATATAATTCACATGCTATACATTTAGAATACACAATTTAATGGTTTTTAGTATATTCAGTTGGCAAATATCTGCAATGTAGTACAGCAGAAAGAACACTGAGTTAGAAGCTTGCCAGACTATTCCACTGATTACTCCCTAGGGCTAGTGTGCGAATCCAGAGAGAGAGGGTGTAAGATGTAGCACACTACACAAATTAGGGTATTGGAATCACAGCCCAGATGGGACTTCAGCACATCTTGTCCACCTGCCTCCTTTCATAGTGGAGAAGATTGTGGTCCCACAAGGTGAAGTTCTCCGCTGAAGGTTACGTGCCAGCTGTTATAATAGCAGTGCCGCCAGGATGCTTTGCCTCCTCTTTCCCACTATGCCTTACTTTTCCACATCTCCCGCTTTTGGGACCTGAGGAATCATAGCCAATTGCCTTTCATTTTCAGAAGTGAGGAAACCCATGCCTAATATGTCCATGGTTACTGACTTAATTGATTTATATTTGTTTCGGATGAGTAGGAGTCGAAATAATGACATGAAAAGTTCAAGATCGAATTCACGGATGGCTTTTCAGAACAGCCCAGGGCAGATCCAACTTCTGTGAGGCCTGAAGCTTATGCAGTTTGGAAACCTTCTTTAAGAAGAAGAATATAAAATTGCAAATACAAAATTCGGTGCAGGGCCTTGTAATTGGCCTGCAAATAAATGGCCCTGAATCTTAAGCTTCATTTCCTTCACTGTAAATCCACCTCTAGAAATGGTAATAGCAAGAACCCTAGTCATGTATGTTCTGCTAATTATTTTATGTATATAAATAACGTGTTCTGCCTAGAACCATTCAGTCACCTCCAGTTGCACAGAATGGAGGCCGTTCTGTCAACAAATATGTATGGAGTATCTGCTTCATGTAAAGAACACTGGAGCAGACAGAGAGAAGGAAGGAAGCTCTAGTCTCACTTAAGAGATGAGGCTCCAGGGAATAGTAACGAAAACTGATGCGAGTCGTCCCTCCCAACTCCAATCTGGAAGAGCGAGGCCTAAGGGAGCCCGGCCTCCATTTGTGTCTCCAATTCTCAGAGAATCTTCTTCCTCTCATAGTCATTCGTTTTCGTTTATCAAACAGGGAAATGTATGTCAGCATGAGTAAAACCCTTTGGGGTTTCTGGTGTAAAACTTCTCAAGGTTTAAGTATTATTTTTGTAGTTATACCCCAGCCGCCCAACCCCCAAAGTCCTTTAAGTCTCAAATCACTGCCTTGAAATGAATTATAAGTACGTTTATTCAACAGGGCCACTTTTCCCAAACCTGTGCTTAATACCGCTGAAATAATTAGAATGACATGAGTATTCTGAATAATCTGTATGCATATTCTCAAGAAATTAATTTTGTTTCTATTTAGGTAAGACAGCATCTTTACCCAACTCTGTTTGTTTCAACAATCACATTAGTATTAGCTCCTGTATATAACAACATCAAAAAAGCAGGGTTTCTGCCACTTTCTGAATGATAACATAGAGATGGAAAGAAATCTAGGGTCAGGAGGGAAACTCGTTTAGTGGAGGGTGTTTTGCTATGTTTGTTTTAGTTCCTTTTTTTTTTTTTTAAATTTTATTGGAGAATATTTAGGAACAGTGTGTTTCTCCAGGGCCTGTCG
The DNA here is from genome assembly GCF_004115265.2 of Rhinolophus ferrumequinum. Taxonomy (NCBI): domain Eukaryota; kingdom Metazoa; phylum Chordata; class Mammalia; order Chiroptera; family Rhinolophidae; genus Rhinolophus; species Rhinolophus ferrumequinum. The sequence continues at coordinate 69,557,602 of NC_046289.1, forward strand.
GCTCCAACTCGTTGTCCTTCAGTCCAGTTATGGAGGGCGCAGCTCAGCTCCAAGTCCAGTTGCTGTTTTCAATCTTAGTTGCAGGGGGCGCTGCCGGGAATCGAACCGGCAACCCTGTGGTTCAGAGCTTGGGCTCTAACCAACTGAGCCATCCGGCTGCCTCTTAGTTCCTTTTTTTTTTATTGTTACATTTAGTTTTATTGAATTCCTGTGGAGAAGTGAGTAGTCAGAGTTGTGAGATCGTAAGTCCCTTCAGGTAAAACCAAGCACTGTTCAGTGTCTTTTCAAAATTTTCCTTAGCACTGGTGGGAGAAATGGCTGAGCCCTCGGTGTCATCCAAATTCACTTTCTTCTTCATGGCAGTTTTACTGTCATTCGAAACGAGCCTTCTGGAACATTATAGTGCAAGGGAGCATTAAAACCTTTGGAGCGTTTACAATATCTCCTTAAAGTGCCCCGTGAAGGGTTCCGAGCTGGTGGATTGAGGAATGGCCAGTGACGTCTGATGTCAGGACCAATCCCATCACTCGGGTGTCCCTCCCTGCTTAAATCTTGGATTTCAAACACCCTCACAAGCTGTTCCCCCAAACGCTTAACAAATCAATCCTAAGAAAAAAAATAAACAAATACGCAGAGGAACAGAAGGATATTTAGGATATGGTTTTAATTACAAATTTTTGAGTTTCCCTTCTCAACATCTTGTATAAGCCCTTAATGTGAAAACAACCAGTCTCTGAGTAGGAAAGCAGTCAAAGCCATTACCATTAGAGATTTTGAATTGCATAATAAACAAATAGTTTATTTGTTTTTCTTCCCATTAACAACAAGGGAGCTGAGTCATGGCTGTAGCTTTAAAGGACTGCATGGCTGTCTGTTGAATTCGGCATACATAGGGATATAGTATATAAGGTGCAGATACCTCCTTCATCAGCCTGTGAAACACTGCGCCTGCTTGCTGTTAGGTAGTTTCTAGTAAAGGGACTTCCAAAGAAACACACCTAGTGGGCACTCTCACTCTTCTTGGGGTAGGTTGGAACCATCTGGATGCTTGCCTGTGGCATAATTACCTTGGGACCATCCTGTTGGCCAACTACTCTCCAGGCCCCTTTACCTCTGTTCCCGGGGTTTTCTGGCCCTTGGGCTATTTCTCTGTTTATTGACACCTGAATCCAAGGAGAAAGAAATGAATATTTATTAAGTGCTATGTTTGTACCAGTTAATCTTTTCAATGAAGTATTATTATCACCCTGTTTTACAGAGAAGGAAACGAATATTCAAAGAGGTTAAGAAAACTCATCCAGGATCACATAAGTATAGAGCTCGTGCATTGTAAAATCACAACCACTTAACATTTGCCAGAATCCATGCAAAAAGCTTTCCAAGGACGATTTTATTTGATTTTGTCCTTGTACCAACTCTTTATGATTGGCATCACTTGTATCCTTGTTTTACTGACGACATCATACAGCTAGTACGAAGGAGCCAAGATTCAAACCCCAGCAGTTGGACTGTAGAATCGTGCCCGCTGCGTCAAACCTCTGTTACGCACCTGAGCTGTCCAGTATGACTGCCAGCCACATGGGGCTCCTGAACTCTTGAAGAAATATGGCTGGGGTGCTCTAAGTAGAAACTACACACCAGGTTGTGTGGGCAATGTGGAAAAAAGAATGCAAGATAGCTCATCAGTCATTTGTTTTATATTGGTTACATGTTGAAATGAGAATAATTTGGATATTATTGGGATAAATAAAATAAATTATTAAATTTAATTTGACCTGTTTCTTTTTGTTTTTTTGAAATGAGGCTACTAGGCAATTTAAAATGACCTGTGTGGTTCACGTTATCTTTCTTTTTTGTTTATTTTTATTTATTTAAAAAAAGTTTTTTTCAATTACAGTTGACAGTCGAGATTATGTTAATTTCAGGTGTGCAGCATATAGTTAGACATTTATATAATTTACCAAATGATCCCCATGGCTAGTACCCACCTGATATTGTACATCGGTATTACAATGTTATTGACTATATTCCCTATGCTGTCCTTGCATTATATTTCTGTAGGACAGTGCTGCTGTATGTTAGTTCAAGTAAAGAGAGACTGTGAAATTTACTCAGGCCATACACTGTTTTTCATCAGTAGCTTTTGTTAAAATTTTGGTTGTGAGTAGGTGGGAAGGTTGAAGCCATTTGAAGAAAAGAATTCCAGGCAGAGATTACATGGATACGAAAGGAAGAAGCTGGGAATATTTGTGTGAGATGGAAAAACTATAGGCCAGAAAAAAATATACCAAAAGTTTGCAGAAGATTTAGTCTGAGCCAACTCCCTCTCTCCAGACACGTACTAACTGCCCTCCCCGCTGAGGCTGGAATTTTAAAAAAATTAAAAAAAGAAAAAAAGAAAAAGGAAAGAAAAGGAAAAGGTAGTAACTGCCAGAAACTCAGAAACAGAAAAGAATGTTCTACAAGGAGATCACTGTTTGTCCAAAACAAATGTTTATGCTAGCTATTTATGAAAGACGTTTACTTATTTACAGCAGCTTTGGATGGAGAAAGAGAAGTACAGGACTCAATAATTAAGGCAGGTATGAATTTGTAAGGCCAAGTCTGAATGTTCTTGGTCATGGCCAAGAAGGCCTTTCCTGACCCAAATTGAGTTCCCCTTGTCTTAAGCTACAGACGAGTTTAGGGGACTGCTGTTGGAAATCATCGCATTCCCGAGCCATGTACCCCCAGTCTGGGCCAGGGTGCTGCTCCCCTGGCCAGTTCAGAACCTCAGAAAGGCGGCTCTTGACACCAAGCCAGTCGATAGAAGAGGGTTCTGGGCTGGTCCAGCACTGCCAGGCCTTGCCACCTCCCTCCTCCATTTTCCAGAATGGGCCCATCCTGGCTCTGCTGCCCCTTCGTCACACCTTCTTCTCAGCTGTGTGTTCCCAGTGACCTACTTCCCCTGAAGCCCAGGCTGGCTGGAAATTTCAGCCTTAACAGAAACTACCAAAAACTTTGGAGCCTGGGGCAGAGGACCACCTCCATTACCACGATGTCCATTACCACGATGTCTTGGTGCCCATGTCATCTGTTGGCTTACCCATTCATTCCATCCCTGTTTCCTAGGTTTCTTCAGGTCTCTTTTATTCTTCACATTTGTGTTGGAAGCTATCTCCTTGGACCTTTGAGTACGAATTCTGAACCTCTTATCCATTTACTTGGGTCTGGGTTAGCCTCGGATGTCCTACGTATGTTGATTTCTGCCTGCCTCTCAGGATCGTCCCTACCCCTGCCCCTTCTCCTGACCTGAGAACTTGACATTTCTTGCTTGTCTCTTTCCCTGGTACACTAGGGGGCCTGGAATTCCAGTTAGTGAAGTCCCTACTTTACGATACAATAATGATCCCAGAAATTCTCTAACGTGCAAACACATTATAAGGGAGCGGAGTACCACATGTTAATTAGTACTCATTATCATGTTCGTAGAGAAACTTACCCAAAGGAATGACGCATTGGACTTGTCATCATCCTTGAGGGACGGAGATGTGGGGCGCAGGCGCTGCACAGAGGATGTCATCTGTAAGAGAAGTTTCAGAAAGGAAGATGCACTGGGAGGATTTAAATAATTGGAGACAGTAGGACTCTCGATGGGACTGGGCGCTAGAGGGCCCAGGTTCATATCCTGACTTTTTCAGTTCGTATTTGAGTTTTGTCCACGCCCTCGACTAATGCCAATACCCACCACAGTTTTGTTTTATGTCCCATTAATTTTTCAAGAATACTTGGTACCTCAGCTTAAGCTCCACTCTGACTCCCAGTGAGGTCATATAATTTCAGCAAGAATCATAGAATAAATTTTTAAAGGACCCCAAACGGTCCTTAACCTCAGTACAAAAACAGACTTGGCTTCCATACAAATCGCTGAGTAAAAGCTTCATTTCAGGCAGCAAATAAAGTTATATGAAAGGGCTGAAAGTGCTACTGAAAGTTACCTATTGAAATGACTTTTTTTCCCCCAAAACCTACAAAATTCACAGCTATCCTAAAAAAATGCCTCCTTTTCGAATTAATGTCTTTTATGTTAATTGTAGGTTTTGTGTGTGTGTGTGTGTGTGTGTGTGTGTGTGTGTGTGTGTTTGGAAGGGCGGGGCTTGTGGTGGCTGCAGGAAAATTAGTTTAATTCACAGAATAAAATTTGAACTTTGGTAAATGAGTAAACAACCAAAACAAACACCACTTTGGAAAAAAAGTACACATTTTCTCCTTTTGAAAAGCAAGCAATGCCTAAGCAAAATACCTTAAAAGTGAACTAAAAAGCTTTTCTAAAATAAACAACTCTGCTTGTGATCCTAAATTGGGACCATATGTAGATGTGAAAGCTAGAAATGCAGTACGCTCGCTCGACTCTGAGTCTCTGCCTCTGCTGTTTGCGTGCCTCCAAGTAGATGATGATAATGCTGCCTTTGGTCCCGAAGGAGCCAGAGTGCTTCAGATCCTAGTATGAGAGGGGCAGCAGAAGAAAGAAAAGGAATGAAAACAAATGCCTTTCAAGACAAAATATCTGAACAATGAGTTTCACTTTGCTTCTCTGCCAGCAGACTCAATTCAGATCTCTCCTGCACGTATAGGAAGGAGCCAGCTAAGTGCGGTGTGTTTGCTGCTGATGCAGGCGGGTGTGCGGGGAGGTCCCAGTGCGGGACTCGAGCGTTTGTGAGCGTAGGGATGGCTCTAGCAAAGTGCCTGGACCAGCCCCCTGTCTTGGGGCAAATCAATGAATAAGCCAATTCAGCATAGATAGAATCATTCCTTTGTTTTTCTCAATTACCAAATGCTCTGTGCTTTGGGGTCACTTGTCATGGGTTTAGAGAATGTGGATTATTGCAACATAAGCCCTCACAATTCTAAACAGCTTCAACTAAATTCTGTTACTAGGGAGGAGAAGGGGTGAGGCCAATAACATCCATCTCTGATTGTAAGTGACCATATACTCATTTTCTCATTCCAGGACACATATTTCTCTGTCTGCATAGTGCTAATAGTCTCTTCCACCGAACTGGCATGTACATCAGATATGTGTTGATGTGGATATGTTTTGTGCCCTGTAACGGGACTGTAAATCCTTGAGAGAGAGAGAGAGAGATTATGCTGCCTGGGTGAGCACAGGGGTTGCCTGTTCCTGAAACAAATGGGTCCCAGTATTAATTATTTCGTTGAGAATAATTGAGAAGAAGTCAGACACCTCATCTGTCCCCTGTTAGTCTCCCTTCCTCTTAGCTTCGGCAGGGGGTCTTTTCCATCTCCCCACTTTCTTTCCTTGTTTCCTCAGGTGCTCTCTCCTTTGCCCTTTCAGCTCTCTGTCAGGACTCTGAGGGGAAACACCAAAGGAGGGTAGCGTTCGTTGGAATAACCTATCTGATTACTTCAGTCTCCCAGACCATTAACAAAAGAAAAACTCGTCGTTGGTTTATAAATGATGTATCGAGACGTGCTGGAGGAATGAAGGCTGGGACCACAGTGTATTTTTAGCGTCTGCTGTTTGTGGTAACATAAGTGAAAACTGCTGGATCCATTCCCTTCAGCTGAATGGCTGGTATTCAGGAGAGTGTGCCCACTCCCTGCCAGACTCTCCTCATGGAACTCCGTTTTTATGAGCTGGGTGACTGGCTCCTTGGCACCAGGCTGCCCCGCCACAATTATCCTTTATTGCCCAGCACCGATGCCCAGTTGCGTGGTTCCACGGGCAGCCCCAGCGTGGGGCTGGGCTGGGGGTGGGGGATGGATGAGACTGCTGGCTGCGAGCTTGTCAGGGTGTTACCAAATTGTAAGGCAGAGACTGCTGGGCAGGGACTGCGTCTGGATGCTCTAAACCTGGCACGAGGCTGGCACGCAGACGCGAGGACCACAGCTGGCTCCCCATCTCAGCGTCTTTCCCATCCCCTGGGTGCCTGGCTAGACGGGGAAGTTGCCACCCACCCCCCCCCCCCGCTCCCTCCCCCACCCCAGTCACTGACATTTTGGATCCTCTGAGTGAGTGAGAAAATAGGAGAGGCCCCTATTATTCTGACAGGTCGTTCTGCCCATTATGCTCTGGAGCTAGAGTTAATCTGATCTTTGGAAGATGGAAATCCCCTGTGAAGGATTGGAATAGGCTCCACACGGCCCCATGGGGGGCGCTTCTGGTGCCGTCTGGAGGGGAAGCAGTGCTGGGAGCCCCAGCCTCTAAGTAGCACCAACTGGCTTTGTGGCTTTAGGCGAGGAACTCTCTCCCAAGACTCACTTTCTCACTTCTGATTGTGAATAGTAATTCTTGTCCTACTGACCTGTTAAAATGTTTTTCATAAGGATGTAAAAGGACTTTGAAACTATTGAAACCATAATGTGACAAAAAGGTGGCAGAGTGGTGCAGGTCCTCACTTATTTTCTTCATTTCCAACCGATCTTGATGTCTATCCAAACTGTCTCCACCAGCCCCAGCCAGGAGGGGCTCTTGCCTCATTCTCGAGACCATCACTGGTACTGTGAGACCTTACCTTCAAGAGGGAGGTATTCACCTCCGAGTCCCACAGCATTCGTTTGACGGAGAAAGGGTGCTGGGGGGTCCTTTTCTTTTGAAATGTGAGGCAGCGCCTCTTTAATTAGAGTGAAACCTTAAGTAAAAGGACTTTAACTGTAGCTACAGCGCCCGTATCTGAAACCTCACGTGACTTTTCAAACGCCCTCTCAGCAGCCACATTGGATGTCGCAAACTCCATGTACCGAGGTAGTCACTGTAAGGTCTCTGTCTCAGAGCTAATTTAATCTTATTTCCTATGTAATTTGAGTAAGTCTGGCTCGCGCATGTTCCAACCCCTTGCTACGGGTGGTGTAATTCATGAGCCAACAGCATGAGCATTCCCTGGGAACTCGTTAGGGATGCAGAGTCTCAGGCCCCAGCCTTCACCTCTTGACTCAGAATCTGCATTTTGAATCCCCACGTGATTCGTGTGTGTGTGTGTGTGTGTGTGTATGTGTGTTTGTGTGTGTGGTAAAGCAAATTGGAAGAGCCTAGGCCCGCTCTCAGTTTATTTATTTATGTGCTATACTTCATTAAGAAAAAGATTTGGGATGACTAGGATTACTAGCTTACAAGGGAGGAGAAGGCAAAGAACTGTAAAAGCTATAGCAGCTGGGACCATTTAATGTAGTTATATCTCTGTGAAAACACAATGCTACAACTCTATCAAGAAGTAAAGTCATTTTTCCAAAGCTGCTGTTTACCTAAAATTTACAGTGAAAAATTTCCTTTAATGTGGTGAAATAAATAAATATTGATGTTTAAGGGGATGCATCAGTAATCTGGATACTACTGTGTTTCCCTGAAAATAAGACCTAGCCGGACAATCAGCTCTAATGCGTCTTTTGGAGCAAAAATTAATATAAGAACCTGTCTTATTTTGCTATAAGACCCGGTCTTATATAGATATAAGATAAGACCGGGTCTTATTATAGATAAGACCGGGTCTTATTATAGGTATAATATAAGACCGGGTCTTATATAAATATAATACAAGACTGAGTCTATAATATAATATAATATAATATAATATAATATAATATAATGTAATATAATATGATACTGGTATAATACTGGTATAATATAATATAGTATAACATGATACCTGGTCTACAATATAATATAATATAATATAATATAATATAATACCGGGTCTTATATTAATTTTTGCTCGAAAAGATGCATTAGAGCTGATTGTCCGGCTAGATCCTATTTTCAGGGAAACACGGTATATGGAAAACCATATTCTCCAGTAAAGAAATAAGTGAGCTATTTCTATAATTGGAAAGCTCAGTGCACACAGATTTTGTTTTTTTTGCAATACACTTAGGAGAGTCAAATGACATTGAGATAAGGTGTGATACCAGAGATTTATTCTACAAATAAACAACTAAAAAACCCAACCAATATAACAAAAGGCCCATGACTGTTCAGAGCCAGGTAAAAATTGGGGGTCAGTATGTATTCAATTTCATATTTTCATTCACTATATACTGGCAACTTATCTTCAAAGTCACCAAAGCAGGAAAATGGATTTGAAACCAAAAGGAGTTTTTAATTAACCAGAAAAGTTAGTGCCCTTTTCTGGATAAATGAGTATTGGACTCCAGCTGTCAATCCTCAGGAGTCTTGCTGGAAGCTGCCATGTGGAGACCAGACAAGTCCATGAGTGGGAAAGCATGCAGCTGAGGTTGACCAGATAGCCAACTGAAACCAAGATCAACTACCCAGCTGAATCGCCACAGAGAAGAGGGCGAATCCAGGCACAAAACATAGAAAAAAACTGAAAGCTGTTGAAGAAATCCACCCCCCAAATGTGGAAAAGAGCCTCAGAAGACTTTTAGGGAGTGTTCCAGCACATGCCAAGAAGATTTTAGCGCCCTGGCCCAGATCACACCAACCCAGGTCTCCTATTTCTTCCTCACTCCCTGCCCTCTATTGCTTCTGATCGTGACAACTGACTGACAACTTACTGCCAAGCAATGCACAGAAAACCTACAATAATTCGATATCTAAACATCGATATCATATCATATCATATCATATCATATCATATCATATCATATCATATCATATCAGGTCTTATGTTAATTTTTGCTCCAGCTGCTTGGAAATAAATAGCTGTAGGGTACCAATCTTATTATATCAAGCAAGTTTATATAAACAAAACTGGGCTTAAAACTTATTTGGCAAGAATTCCATATTACCTATTTATTCTAGAGACATTTGTGGAGTGATGTGGCTGTGATGGAAACAGATAAATAAAGCATCCTCGCAGGGTAGCATTAATTAATTGCCTGAAATAATTTTAAAGCTGTAATGAAAGGTCCTGTCTTTACCCATGGCATTATTTTCCCAAATCAATGAGCCTCTAGACGTTGGAAACCTCATGCACGCTTGACTTATTTCGCCTTTATGCATTATTTGAAATCTCTCATTTTTCTGCTCGTGTTCTGGCCAGTCTAACCCCAATCCTGTCCCTTTACCCTTGCGTTTCAGCGATAGCCTTACAGCAGGCCTTCTTAAATCTACCTTTGTATAGTGGTCTTCAGAAGAACACTTGGATAAGTGGATTTGGAGTAGAGTCATTGGGATTGAAAAAAACAAACACAAATTCCACAAGTAATTCTTACGTGCACCCCTAGGTGGGAACAAGGACTTTAAACTGTTGCTCAATGAATGTTCTACGCAGCATCCAATTATTACATGACTTTCCTGCACGGAAAGCTTTGGTTGCTGTTTATCATGATATAAATTTGTACTTTTTCTGCTTGGCATTGTTCTCCCCTCCCGTTCAGCTCCTCCCTTCCCCAACAGTGCTCATCACAGATGCGCAAATATCCCATGCTCACACCTACCTCTGTACCCAGACTTGTGTTTTTTCCTTTGCCACCAGTAAGGATGGATTCTGTTTTGCATGATTCAATTCAAGTGTCACCTCTTCCAAGGAAGTTTCTCTGGCAAGTTCCTTGTTCCCTGAATTTCTACATCATTTTTGTCTATACCATAATGAATTTTATTGGGAAATACATCTTATCACATACCACTGGCTTATAGCTTTAGCCTTAAATAACCCATGAGAACGAAGAACCAACTAGAGAGCAAGAACCACATCTTTCACGATTAGATCTTCTAAGCACTTAACATAATCATCAGTATGTTACTTCTTGCAGGAAGTGCTCCCTGTCCTATATCTGGGTTAGATATGTCTTCTCTACATACCGGTGATATCTTGCTGCATTCCCGTTACATTATAAGTGCATCACAACTCCCATTTTTTTTTTTTGTATCTCTTATAGACTATAAACTCCATGAGAGCAGGGCTCACATTTATCTGGTCCATCATTGACCCTCTAGCACTTAGTACAGGTCTTGATATATGCCCAATACATACTTTTTTTAACTGACAGAATGATTGATGATTTAAAAATATGTGTTTGGTTGAGACTGGGACAAAAAGACTAAATTACATCCACAGCATCTGAACATTTTGATTGACTTGGCTTCAGGTGTAAAAGATAAGTATAACCTAAACATTATACAGAATCAGATAAGTAGCATTTGGTTGTATACTCAACTATGTCATTTTCTGATATGTAATTGATAATGAACTTCATTATATCAATCCATTATAATTATCAAATTATTTTCTATACATGGTTGTTTTCCTTGTCTAAAAAGTTCAACCTCCTGGAGAGCCAAGGATAGTATTTGTTACTTCTACATGTCTCGCACAGTTCCTACCTCAGTGAGTGTTTCTTGATTTGATGTCATAAAATGTAGTTTGTAAAGAGCCTGTGTTATAATGTATCTGCCTGGTGCTAAACATCTGTTACTTCCTAACAAGTGCTGCATTCATTTTAATGGCACTGGTGCATAGAGGTAAACAGAGCCTTGGCAGGCCTTCCATAAAGGAAACTGTGTTTGCTTCCTTCATTAATTACTAATGGAGCATTAAGACATGCATTCTCCTTTGAGCCAAGTTGGATAATTCCTGGCACTTAAGACTAGGGTGCTTTCAAAAGTTGAGGCATGTATTGACACACCGGAGAGCGTGCCCTATAGCAAGCACAGGGGTGGTTATTTTGCCAAGACTGTACAAAGCTTCAAATATATCAATACCACACGTACTGGTCTGTCTCTTTTACCTTTTGCAGGTCTTGGGTTAACGTGGGATAATAAATATGAATCTCCAGAATGTCTCTGAAGGCAGTCACCACAGTGTGAATTGGGCAAACCATCAGAAAGCTACAGAAAGGTTAAAAATAAAAAGGATGGTCAAAGATTTACCGAACACACAACATCAGAATGAGAGTGCAGTGCCGATAGAAGACATCTGGAACAAAATACGATTTATCAGTTTTTACTTAATGCATTAATAACGCAATCAAAATGAAGAATTTATACTCTGGGACATGACAGCTAGCATAGCATCAACATGCTAAAGTGAAAACAGTAAGAAATAAAAGAGATTGACAGACAGTTATTGGTAGATAAGTGTATTTTGGTAGATACTTATTGATAGATGTTGGTATGTTTTAACTATAGTCATCAGATTATGATAATTTAAACAAGAAAATATATGAATAAAGACATAAACTAATATAATTAAGAATGTTGAATAATTGGTTATATTTAGACTTTTATGGACTATATAAAAATACATCCCATTTTAAATATTCACTGGGAAAATTTACAAAAATACCTTTTTTTAAATGCAGGGAAGTATAACAATATACATGTAAACAAAACAACCCAGCCACTTGGTACTGTCTATATTTGGGGGCCAGAGGAAATGGGAATTAAAGTAGGTAAGATTATCCTCTTAAGGATAAACTTCAACCATACATAATAAATTATGACAGAGTGACACAAAGTCACTTCGAAGAGACAATATGATTCCAAGGCCTCTAAGATCTAGCCATGATCTTACTGAATATATTAACATGATCTTACTGAATCCATTAAAGGGAGTCTTATCCAGCTGCTGAACTTGACTAATATGACCAATTGGCAAGACCACCCTTCTCGTGGAGGTGCAAGTATGGAGTTATTGTAGCCTGATTTTAGTTCTAATTTCATGCACACCTTTTGATTTTGATTTGGCCTTTTGTGTATAGTTCCATGTACAGGGTGATTGTGCATTAAGGGAGCTGAGAGTGTGGAGCCTCTGTGTCCCAGTGAAGGTAATTAACAGGAATTCATTCCAAGAAATGGTCTGCTCTACTGCTGGAAAAGTAAGCTTCCTGTACCTTGTAGGAGATTAAGGACACAAGAAAAGAAAGAGTGCAGAAATTGATGTGCATTTATATATATAAGTAGAGCAAGTTACACAGTGTAACTTCTTACTGCTATGCCTTGGTACTCAGAGCAGGTTTTGATATGTATGGGCCACTTAAACATTTGTTGAAGGAATGAAGTGGGGAAATATAGAACTACGTAACAAATTCTGGTGGGATAATTGGTTAACTCTTTTTATATGCACTAAAACAGAGCATATGGATTAAAGAGTTAATTTTAAAAATAGAAAAACTAAAAGAAATATCCAAATATTTGGTAGTACTTCTGAAGGGACAACAATTTTGTAAGCTTAGAAGGATGAGAAGAAATTACAAAGGAGAATAACAGCAATAAATCTGACTACATAAATATTAAAAACTTATGTTAACAAAATATTATAACAATATCCAGAAATCAGAGTCAGAAAACATGGGAAAATATTTTCAGGAAATAAGACATCCAAAGGCCTGATATCTTTATTATGAAAATGTGCACACAAATTTATAATAGAAACATTAAAATTCCAAGAGCATAAACAGATAACTCACAAAAAAGAAATTAAAACTAATAAGTAAATACATGGAAAAATATTTGACTGACTTGGTAATCAAGGACATTCAAAATAAAACAGTAATTTTTCTGAAAGCCTTTTAAATTATCATGAAAACAAAAATTATTTTTATAAAACCCAGTGCTGGTAAGGATGTTGTAAAAGTGGCATTCTCATATTTTGTTGACGATACTTTATAAACTGGTAGCTCCTTTCTGCAGAACAGTGTGGCAATATAATATAAAGGGACATAAAAATATTTGTAGCCTTTGACTGAGGAATTTGATTTATGGGAATCTATCCAGAGGAAAATTAAACCAAAATATGGGAAAAATCAAATGCCTAAGAGTAAATTGGGAAACATTAAATGTCCCACATAGGGCAATGATTAATATGCCATGATAGAACCACTGAATAGAAAACTACATAGCCATTTGTAATTATGGGAATAGAGACCATGCAGCCACATGGTGGCTTATGTTTTAAGTGAAAAATAAATGAACATTTATGTATAAAAAGATATGCAGAGGAGAGAAGATTGAAGTAAATATACTAATTTTAAGTGATTGATCTAGAATGGCAGGAAGATAGTGACTTTCACGTACCTCTTTTTGGTTATTTGTTGTCAGTCAGCCTGTTCTCATACCTGGATGCCCGTTGCCTCCCTTTCCCTTCCCCACCTCTCCCTCTCCCAGCCCCAAGCTCCATGCCCAGCTTCCAAAGCCCTACCCATTTGTGTCAGTACCACTCAAGTTCTCACTGGTCCAAGAAACCCTCCCCATCTTATATCAGCCAAATGAAACTCTCCCTTTTCATAGAATGAAATACATAGAAATACATAGAATACAGCTCCCATAATGCTGTGTTGACATTTTTATGATAGCGTGTATATAATGTGCTTTGGATGGAAATGGTACACGAGTAATTAACTTAAAGAATACAGGGAATTGTTTGATTCTTTTTCTTTCCCACAGCATAGAGCACAGAAAGCCGGAATGAAGATTAGTTGACATGAGTTGCACTGCCATGAACTACTTGTGATTCTCTGGCAGGTGGAGCTCATGAAGGCCTGCAGCACTTGGGTCCTTTTGGGAACATCCCCAACATCGTGGCAGAGCTGACTGGTGACAACATTCCCAAGGACTTCAGTGAGGATCAGGGTTACCCAGACCCTCCAAACCCTTGTCCCGTGGGGAAAACAGGTAACGCACATGCCCTTGGGTTCTTGGGGATGGTAGAGGCTTTGGGAGGGAATTAAACATTTGAACATCAGCTACAAATATTCGGACTGGAAATAGTATTTCTAGTCCGATGAGCCCCTATGTGTTTGTAGGTAGGTTGGCAAGGGTAATTTATTCTAGAATCCTTGGTGAGTTCTGGTGTTCAGATGCACCCACTTCAGACTCCTTTGCCAAGGCTTGACCTTCTGTCTCTCTCCCTCTTTGGGAATTGATGGTCTTTTCTGCACTTGCTATTCTTTATATAAAAAGGGAGGGTTGTTTTGTTTTTGCTTTTTTTGGCCTCTCCTTTGCTACAACTGCTGCCTATTTTTAGAGTCTTTGGTACTGATTATTTGGTTTGTGGATTACCCATGCCCATTTGTTTTCCTTACTTCTCTTGACACTCAACATTTCAACTGTCTTAACCAGTTAACATCTACCCTGAAATATTTGTCTGGAGGCCGGGAGGTGGCATGAGAGTGAGGGTAAGAAGTTGGCTGAAGTAGAAGGTGGAAACTTACCTCGCTCCTTGTGTATCCTTCCCACTCTCCTACTCCCTCATGCCAAAGAGAATGAATGGTGCACGGGCTACACGTACGTGGGGCTTTGAGCTGCTTACCTGGGTGGCTAAGAATAGTGGCCCTTGATTCGGGCTACCTGAATTCAAACCAAGTTCAAGATATGTGACCTTAAACATGTTGATTAACCACTTTGCACCTCAGTTTCCACATTTGCAAAGTGGTAGCTGTGGGAAATAAATTAAATTATCCATGTTAAGGACTTGGCACAGTACCTAACACAGAGTAAGGATCATTACATGGCATTCTGATTATACTTAGCTTTGCCACTAGCAAATAATGCGTCTCTCTCCTTGGGCTTGTGCTCACGTTTAGCACCAGAGTAGTCTTTCCCCCTAGCCTAATACTACTACTACTACTACTACTACTAGCTGGTACTTATAATCCTTACTTTACAGAGATGGAAACTGGAGCTTAGAAAGTGACATGCCTAAGGTTATCTGTGTTATCTTATTGGCTCAGCAAGTAGCTGAGCCAAGACTCAAACTCAGGTCCATCTGAGTCAGGTCTGCACTCAGCCACCATGACAAATTGCCTTGCTGTGAAAATTTTGACAGCATTGACCCCTCAGCGTTTCTTAAACATAGTGCAGGCTCTCTCTGGAAGTCACTGTCTCTGAGAGATACTTCTCATTTCATTTAGGGTGAGGTGTCTGTGTTTCATGGGGCACAGAGCCTCCATCCTGAGATGGAACAAGCCAATGTGGGGATACTGGCCCCTGGGCTACAGGAAAGCCTGAATCACTACATGGAGCCAATCCCTTCAGCCACACTTGACTTGCTTGGAGAGCATTGGGTGGGTAGGAAGAAAGACCAATTCAGAGTCTGAAGACCAACAGCCTGTACGGGGATTTGGTTAAATGGATTAGATATAATATAGTGCAGTGGTTCCGAATGTGTCATTTCAGGGACCAGCCACATCAGCATTACCTAGAAACTTGTTGGGAATGCAAATTTGAGGCCCTACCCTAGACCTATTGAATCAGAAACTCTGAGAGTAGGTCCCAGCAATCTGTATTTTAATCTGCCTTCCATGTGGTTCTGGTGCATGCTCAAGTCTGAGAAGCACTGTTGCAGGAGAATGGAAAGAGAATCCGAGTTGGAGCCAAGAGAGCTGAGTTCTCGTCTTCACCACAGTCAGTAGTCACGTTACTTCCCTGGGCCTCTGCCTCTTCATCTGTGAAATGAGGACAGAGTCAGTGCCTGCAAAACACATACAATGTAGCTCGGGGTTATCCCCCCAAAAGACAGATACCAATATTTGTAATGAAGCACTTAGGAGCTCTGAGACAGGTGGGCTGACAGAGTTGGATAGAAACCCAACTCCCAGACCCTTTCTTGTCACAGAGGATCTGCCATTTCCTTTACTGTCTTTCCATTAAGCTAACATGTTTCTCAGTCTTTGTTCGACCATAATTTGCATTCTAAACAGGAAATCACTTGGTAGATGTGGCCATTATTTGTAAGAAATTACTTCAGGTACCCTCACTGAGAATCGTGATACCACAGTGGAGAATCTAAGAACAAAATCTTAATTTCCCCTCCTATGCCGTGTTTTCACTCACCCTGGATAGAGCATCGGAACTCAGAGAGTCCATCCTCGGGGAGAGGATGTGAATTCCAGGGCACATTTTTCAAACCTAAGATACCTTTGATTCCTGGAGCAGGGCTTTATCTCTACCTCTCAGAGAAGCAATTATGAAAAGGTTGTAAAGCTGCCGTATGGAGACTGCCAGAACTCTCATGATGTGCTCTCCCTTTCCTACATGTTAATTGCTGTGGATGAAGAAGTGAGATAAATAGTTCAGTAAAACGTGCGGAGCCACAGTG
Organism: Rhinolophus ferrumequinum; assembly: GCF_004115265.2. NCBI lineage: Eukaryota > Metazoa > Chordata > Mammalia > Chiroptera > Rhinolophidae > Rhinolophus > Rhinolophus ferrumequinum. Next base: position 69,573,597 of record NC_046289.1, read on the forward strand.
GAGCCACATTAGGGACTTGTTCAGAATGCCAGTGACTTCCCACGAACTTCATGCTGCTAAGAGCCAAGAAGCTGAATGCCTAAGCTGCTGGACGGCCTGAGCGCAGTCTCAAGAGACGAGACTACTTGGCTGATTGTATTCGACCCCTTTTAGCATGGACTTTGATGCTTCCTTATCCCTTTGAAAAAGGATCTTTCTTCCCCCTAGCCCTGCACAAAATTCTGAATTCCTTCTCTGATCTCCCCCGCCATTTTTTTAAAAAAAAAAATTTAATGGGGAATATTGGGGAACAGTATGTTTTTCTAGGACCCATCAGCTCCAAGTCAAGTTGTTGTCCTTCAATCTATTTATGGAGGGTGCAGCTCAGCTCCAAGTCCAGTCACCATTTTCAATTTTTAGTTGCAGGGGGAACAGCCCACCATCCCATGTGGGAATTGAACTGGCAACTTTGTTGTTAAGAGCTCACGCTCTAACTGAGCCATCCATGTGCCCCTGACCTCCCCGCTATTAAAGCTGTTGTCTAAAGCACATTAGAGACAGCAAAAAAACGACTGATTTTCAGAGCATTATGTCTAGTAATGGTAGGGCATAGATGACAGCATCTGCCAAGAGGGATAACCTTCCTTGGCTTTGAATGGAAGACATGTTTGTTTTATTTCAAAGAGCAGTAATAGTACAAACTGTCCTTTAAAACAGACAGTGGGAAGAGAACTAAAACAAATAGCAAACCTATTATGCGCCAGATGCTCTGTATATGATCATGTCTATTCCTCCTAGCAGCCCTAAGGTAGATATATGATTATTCCCACCTCGTGGAGGAGTAAATGGACTTAGAGAGACTAAGTTAACCTTTGCAAGGCATGAAACCCATCTATCACTTATGAGCCAGGATTTGAACCGTGAGTCCTGGTCTACTTGCCTTCAAAGTTTACCCTGTTCTCACTGTAACACACAACATCACGTATTGTCTAGTGATTGCTGTTGTTCTTGTATAATGTATTTTTTCCAAGAAGCTGAAATTATTTCTAAAGAGCTCACCCAAGAGAAAACAAAGTGAGTCATGTGGAATGGAGGTATATTAGTTAAGGAAATACTTGTTATAACAGATGAAAAGTTATAGTGTCTTAACACAGTAGGAGTTTCTCACTTGTGTGAAGTCCTGCCAGAGGTAGGTGAGGGTGTGGCAAGGATGAAAGGTTCAGGAACTCTGGCTGCCATCTTTCATCTTTGCACTTGACATCCACAGTTGCCCTGGTGGCAAAAAAAACAATGAGGCTGGGGTGGCGGGGTGGGTGGGCAGGGAATGAGGATCATATAGGAGGTTTTTATGGGCCAGGCCTGGAAGAGGAATACATCACTTCTGCCCACACCCCATTGGCCCAAACTCAGGCATATAACATCACCTGATTGCAAAGCAAGGCTGGGAAATTGGCTGTGTGCAGAGGGGGAAAAGGAAGTGGGTTTGGTAGGTAGCCAACCAGTCTCAGCCAACCAGTCACAGGTAGGAGAAAGAGTGAGAGTTTGAGATGAACAAATCCCATAGGGAAAGTGACTGATGTGAATAGAATCTGACCTTTGGGTGTCTAGTTGTCTTTAATAAATTAACTCTTAGAATAATGATGAGTGCCTTGGCTGTTCCTCAAAAACCTTTTGCTGTTTGCAGTAGATGATGGATGTCTCGAAAACACCCCTGACACAGCAGAGTTCAGTCGAGAATTCCAGCTGCACCAGCACCTTTATGATCCAGAACATGACTACCCAGGCTTGGGCAAGTGGGTAAGTCCATTCTTGGTTACCAGTAGATTTTACACTCTGGAGCTCTGAAGTGTACTGATGGCAGAGATGGCAGAGATGAGCAATATGGGTGGGGAGAGAGAACAAAGAATTATGTCGACTGATTTTTCAGAAATCTCTGGTTGAGAGGGACTTTGTGTAATTACCATTCCAGACCACGATCGTATGTCTAGGGTACAATACACGTGCCCATCTGAAGAGTCGATGACCTGACCCAATCTTGTCAGTTATAGTCTCCAGAGACTTCTACTCCAATCTGGGTCATAACACATCCTAAAGTCTCACTAGTGTTTCACGCAGCTCTTATAGGAAGCATGTGACTTTTTTAAAATAAAAGGATGCTGAGAAAATTTGCAAATGTTATCTCTAGACTGAGGGAGATGACCTCTGCAGAACTAAGGAAAAACAATGCCAGAAGCTTAGAAACAGATGTATGTAATTCTGTGTTGTAGAAAGAGAAGACAAATTCCAAAATGTGTAGCAGTGAGCTTGCTGTCAATACCAGGCAAGAATCTATAATTGCCAGTTAAGGAAATTCTTTCTAAGCACTTGGAAAGAGAAAGCATGGCACAGGTTTGCTAAAAACACATTTTGTCAGACTAATTGTATTCCACTTGCCAGCATTATTTCCTTACTTGCCAGCCTGTGAGGGAAATGAAGTGAGCACGGTCCATTTGGACTTCAGCAAAGCATTTGATGAGATCTTTCATGATCTCCTATTGGAAAAAGTGGAGAGATATATCCCAGGCAAGAGAACAACACCAAAAGGGAGCTTATTAAAGAGTCCGTGTCAATAGGGAGAGAGATTTCACATGGTGTCCTGCAGGTCCACATTTTTATAAATGTTTGTAATAAAAAACTTAGGACGTGTACTTAGCAGATTCTCAAAGGATGACACAAAGTTGGAAGGGATAGCACTGAATGACAGAGCTGGGATTCAAGATGGTCTTAACAGGCTGGAACAATGAGTCAAATAAGATCGCATTTGAATGGGGATATGTGTAGGTCCCTGTGGTTGGGCCTATGTACTCAAATGCTAAAGCTCCAATCTGGGTCGTAACACATCCCAGATTGTGAGGATGTGAGGAAAGTGGAAAAGTACACACTTGGAAAGAGAACTCTTTCTGAGTGTTAATTCACATATCAGTAGGTAGTTAATATATCTGTGGAATGAGTGAATGAGCAGATATGCCTAACTGCCTAAGCCCTTCTAAAGCTAGCGATCCCTTCCCAGCTCATTACTGGCAGCTGCCCTTGCTTCCTACTTTACTGGGAATATTGTAGTCTCGGCACCGAGTTCTCTCCCTTCCTTTTACACTGTTGTGGAAAGAAAGTGCTGTCCTGCCTCACTAATGACCATTTTCAGTTTTTCATCATCTTGCTTTAACATTGCACTGAGTTGACTGACACGCAACCCTCAACGTGCACACATTTCCTGTCTTAAAACAGCAAAGCAACGACACCCCCTACGTGAATTTGCTTCCTCTAATATGCATTATTCTATTTCTCTTCCTTTTCATAAGCAGTTCTGTTCAGGAGAATTGGTGTGTGGAGCCGTTTTGAAGCCTACTAGTAGAGTTTGAACATGTTGAATTAAATAGGCAAACATCTGTAGGTGCTTGGATAGGAGTCTGAAATTATGAAAGGCTCCTATAAAAGAAGTTATTCTGGTGGTGTAATAGAGAAGGAACTAAAGGCAGGAAAAAATACGGGAAGTAATTCCAGTTATGAAGTCTGTGAACATAGTGAATTCAAGTGGATCTCACCAACATGATGAGAATCTAAGACACTCTGGAGGAGGCTGGAGAACTGACTAGAATTGGTATATGGCATAAATATAGCACGAGGAGGAAAGAAGAGATATCAGGTTTATATGAAGTGGACGGTATGAACTTTTCCTCTGAAGGAATCTTAAAAAGAAAGGCAGGAAGAGGAGAGGGAGGTGGGAGAGAAAGGAGGGAGTGGAGAGGGGAGGGAGAGGGTAGGAGATCAGACAGGAGCACTGGGGAAGAATACACAGAGGCGGGCAAAGGTATTGCCTAACAGAAGCAAGGGGCAGGTTCAACAAACACCAAACAGAAGACATGGAGCTTGCTTCGTTTCAGGCACTGTGCTAGGTACTCAACAGGCAATGGTCGTCAAGACAGGGTACTGGTTCTCAAATCGCTTAGTCTTCTGGTTGAGAAGAACTGCATGAAAAGAAAACCCGACTTAGCACTGTTCAGCTTCGTGTTCTAGCTACACCATGAGCACCAGGTGCAAGTACTGCAGTAGGAAAGATGAAAGGTAAGTGTAGAGGAAGATCCAGGACTGAGGACTCACATGGCCAATTGCACAACAGCCACTGAGGAAGTCGAAGGTGCTAAAAAGGTCAGCATGCAGGTCTAAGGGGAGAAGGTACCCGCGTAACTGGTTTGCTAGACATGAGCTAAAGAAAGCAAGAGGGAGGCTGAGAACAGTTTGAGTGAGGGCAGAGATCCCAACTGGGGAAGCGGGCGAGATGGAAACTTCTCTCTTGCCAACTTTCCTTGCCTCTTCTTGAAAAGCTTTAAAGATTTCTCTCACCAAGTTCCACTCACTCTCAGCACTCCAATAAGAGGCCAACCACCATCCTTCATTCTCTGTGTATCCTTCTCTGAATACTGATTTCTTTTCCCAGTCATTCCCCTTCTCTATCTGTGTCAGAGCTCAAGAGTAGGACTGAATGTAAAAGGGGAGTGCTATTACAGCGTCAGGGACCAAGAACCAATGTTTGCACACTTTTTACCATCTATAATTATGGGTTTGTTTAAACTTAAGTTTCCTTCATTTATTTTCTCATTACCACCTAGCAGTAAAACATGGTTTGCTTCATCTTCACATGGAAATGTGAACTGAGTATGTCTTGCTTTTCTAAGCTGGGGTCCATAAGTCTTCCTCAGTATTTATATAGAATGATGGCCTCAAGCATGTCTTCAGCTCAACCATCCTTTAAGTTAACAAAGTGATTATCTTTCACATGAAACTGCATATAAGACCCCGATTCCTTATTTGCTAATAATCTTTCCCTGTTTTTGACATTAGCTGAAGCTGAGCTGGGTCTTTCTTTAGCACATTCACATATAAATATCAGTATCTGCCTTGTTTCCTACATTTGTATCTCTGTTAATGCATCAAGACACATTTATTAAATGCACATCATATGTCTTTCAGGCCTGTGTGAGGTGAAGGCAATATAAAGATGAACAGTAATTGTATTTTATAATGCATTAATAGATAGTCATATTTATTGAGCACATACTATGTACCAGACACTAAGCTAAATACTTTACAAGAATTATCTCATTCAATCTGCCCACCCCTATCACTCTCCTGTTGCAGATGAGACAATACAGGCTTAGAGAGTTGAATAGGCTGCCCAACTCAGCACAGCTGATGATTGCCAGAGTTGGGATTTGAACCAGACCACCTGACTCCAGGAGTTCTTTAAAAACTGGAGAAATCCCTTATCTTTTCACGGCTCATCGCTCAGAATGTGTCCTGTCCAGCGGTCCTATTGAATCCTACCCAGGCCTGGTTACCTTTGAGACAATGTGTAACGCACAGCACTGAGTGGCTGGGCCCAAAGGGTGGTTACTAGATGTCAGTCACCTCCTCCCGTCACATGTTCATCTCCGAGTGTTACAGGAAACAGTTGTCTTGAAAGCCAATATTTCTCCCTTCCAAGTGTGTAGCACATCTTTTCATCAGCAGCTTGGGCAGCTAGAGGCTCTTCCTTAAACGGACGCCGCGGGTCATAGAGAGCCTGAGCCAGGTGAAAAAGAAGAGACAGGAACCCTGTCTCTGCCTTTCTTCGCGTTTCCTGACCTGAACATGTCCGAAGAGTCCAGTGCTCTGCAGTTGGCGCTTGTCTCATGTTTCTACATGATTAGACTTGAGTGACACTTTTCTGATACGTTCTTCTTAGCGTTGCATATCAGGAGGCACACAGTGCCAGTTGGTCCCAGAATTGCTGGTGACCTGGTTAAAGTCGTGTCTGCCAGTTTTCTCCAGGGTAAAATAACCATTTTTGCTTTTGAAATTAATAATTGATCTGCCGGGAGATACTTTGAGACTAAGTGCTCTGCCAGTGTTAAAATTTTAACCAACAGGTTTAGTATCCATTGATGATACTCGCCAGAATCAATTATAACAATGGTCATTTTGATGGTGATTTTCTTACTCTAGTAGTCTTTATGCATTTATTGGTTGGCATTCTGCCCTTAGCAAGAGTTTCCCTTGCTTGCTTTATTTATTTATTTATTTAAATTGTGTTTATTGTGCTCGCTTCGGCAGCACGTATACTAAATTGTGTTTATCTGTGTAACATCGGTATGGATTTGTTGATATCTGGTATTGTTTATTTTGCTGTTCAAACTGTCCTAGGTGTAGCCAGTGGGAGTCTCTGCAAGCTGGCTTTTCTTTCTTTTTGACATGTCCCATCACTTTCTGAGCACTTCCTTAACTTTGTGGCTCAATTAGATATTCCAACTTCATTCATCCTTGTGCTTCCCCTGCCTTAGTCCTGCAAACAGACATTTCTCCAAGAAGCCTCCCTGGTTCCATTTAGGAATGGAATTTGAAACCAACATCTGGGCAGTTGTCCAAAATCTTGATGGCACAATGGAAAGCCCTTTTTATGAACTCGAACCTGCTACTCACATGGGAAACAGGCTCCATGCTGCTCCCTCCTCACCCATCAACAAGGAACGGGTGTCAGGAGAGGGGGCTGGTTTCTTCTCATTCGTTTTGTGTACTTCTTTTACCTACACTATGCCTGCCACTCCTTGCCTTTAAATCCATATAAAGCAGGGCTAATCTGGAATGCCCTGGCCACTTTCATGCAGGGTGGGACAGCGTCGTCCTGCTAATCCTAACCCTAGCTCTTAGGGAAACACAGGGACCATCCTTGACAGGAAGACTTGCCAGACCTTCTGCATTTCCTTTAGAATGAAGGCTCTTACAGATATAATCGGCCCCGCAGCCTTCAAACGGAGAGTAACTAAAATGATCCTGGTGGCCCAGTGGAACTCGGTCACGGCTGGTTGGCTGTCCTACACAGCGGTACCAACTCGCAGGTGCCTCCGCACTCTCCCTCCTGCTCAGGCAGCTGAATGTGGAGGTGCACATGCAGAAGCTGCTTTCTGCGCGCCCTTTCCCGAGCCCCGTGCCCCAGCTCTGGCATGAACGCCCCGGACACTCTCTGTGCATCAGGAATTGTTGCATTCCAGAAAGGCACCTACAGACGACAGGAATGAGCCTCACGGCGATGTCCTCCTTCCTCAAGTGAATGATCCACACATCCCACTTTTCTCTCTTCTGATATAGATGTACATTTTGCTAATGGAGGTAGCATTGGTTTAGAACATTAGATAAGTTTCAGGTGAACGACATTATAATTTGACATTGTATACACTTTAGCGTACTCACCACCGAAAGTCTAGTTTTCATCTATGACCAGCCAATTGACCCCCTTTACCCATTTTGCCCTCCATCCACCCCCCTTCCCCTCTGGTAACCACCAATCGGTTGTCTGCCTCTATGAGTTTGTTTTGTTGTTTGTTTGTTTGTTTTGTTTTGTTTTATTCCACATGTGAATGGAATCATGTGGTATTTGTCTTCCTTTGTCTGAGTTTATTTCACTTAGCATAATACCCTCAAGGTCCATCTATGTGGTCGCAAATGGCAAGATTTCAAGAGATACTAAATTGATCAGTTGCCCGAGTGAGCATGAGAGGGAGGCTGTGACCAGTACCGGCCTTTTGGCAGTGGAGGCTGCTTCCCTCCCTGGCACAGCCTCTCCACATAGTTGAGGTTGGGCAAGAGATATGCACTGTAAATTGTGGGTGAGGTAGATTTTAATGAACATGAAAATGATGAAGCTCATTCTTGGCATTTGGCATTTTCATTTCTAAATCGACCATTAAAAAAAAAAAAAATTTCTATCCAGACAGCTCAGAGGATACCAGTGTTGTATAAACTTGTTCCTTACCAACACTCTGTCGTCTCCTTTTTTTTTTTTTTAATCAATGTCAAGGTATTTTTATTTAGAGTAAGATGAATCACCATTTTATACATTATTTCGCTTCTGATTAAAAATCAAATAAAAAAACAACACAAGTAAAGCCCCCCCCTCTCCGTAACCCCCCCCCCCCCCCCCCGCCACCCAGTTCCCTTTCTCCCATTCTGCCTCCAGGTTAAGTGTCTGTCTTTTATAATCCCAATAGAAGGGAAATCTGTTGAGCATGTGTCTGATATTCTAGAGCTCATTTAAGTCCACGATGTGTTTGAAATACAGCAATATGTGGAAACACTTATACAAACTGTGGTAACAGATCCCGTTCTTTCCCCCAACATAACTTTCCTTCTGCCAAGAAGTTTTTTGGCAGTTTTTAAAAGGTTCACTCTATTAAAAATGTTATAGACCAAATGGTTTTCCGATTGTCTTGACTGGGTGCACTGACTTAAGCCACAGGAGGAAAGGTTGCAGAAGTCAGAGTGTTTCATTTATTTACCTAGAAGATTGTTATTAATAGTCAGACACTACTCTGGAGAACAGTTTCTGTGTGCAGCTCCTAAAGAGGGAGTTAGATACAAAATTAATGTGAGATAAAATTGTTTGTTTTAAACAAAGGCTGTTCAAAGTGGGGAGATGGGTTTCCAACGCCTCTTGTGTTTTAGAATGTTGTATTTTCCTGTTTATATGATTGTCGATGACACTGACGTGCCTCAGGGCATTGCAGAGAACTTTATTAAAAGCTGCACAACCACCAGCTTTTCCCTTGTGGTCCATCTTTCTGACACGACATTCCTTTCATCTAGCTTTGTTTCCAAAATATGTGTATGTAAATATCCAGGGGACACACCAAGTGTTGCTTTTAAAATAGACGTTCACCAAATTTGATCCATACCTCTGCATTTGTTTTCTTTTCTCCCTGCTCTAGAACAAGAAACTCCTTTATGAGAAGATGAAGGGAGGACAGAGACGAAAGCGGAGGGTAATGCACGGCTGGCTGGGTTGTTGCTGGGATGCGTGAAGCTTCTGAGTGGGCTGGTTGACAAGCTGGAACCTTCAGTAGTTGGAACATAGAGAATCCTTTCACGTGCAGTCCTGGGAGGGCAGAACAGAGGTCCCATGTGATGAGCGCCATGCCCAGAAAGTCCGCCCTTGGTTTCTGGGATGCTTTCTCAAGATTTCACATGTGATTTTTAGTGGGAAGCCAAGTTGTATGGTGATTCCATCACCTCCATTTCACACAGGAAACGTGCCTTGTGTCTCTCACATAGATGTGGGAAATGCGGGGAGTACATTAGGACAGGTCTTTCTGCACAGAGTGTGTAGGCCACTGCGGGTAACTGCTCACACATCTGCACCCATTATATAAACCCACAAGATAGGAACAAGGAAGTGATGAGCTGCAGGCTCCAGGCAATAATTTTGAAGGAATATGAGGACAAAAGATGAAATGAACGAACCTCGTTTCTCCTACATGCCTTTTTTCTTGGCCTAGCCGGATTGATATAAAAACCCACTAGATAGATTATATCTGTTTGCTGACCTCTGAATTTACTGCAGGCTTCGTTACTAACCATCCCAGGGCTGCCCAGGGTGAGACCTTGGTCTGGGTGCTTCACTTTTAGCCACCACGGTGTTGCCTCATGTAAAGCTGATTGTCGAATATGCTTTGGGTGTCCAGTGCATTTGATGGCATCGGACTTAATAAGAGATCATTGTCCGTCCTGCCAATCCACGGCTGCTTTCCCACACAGAAGCGCCTGGCCACCGGCCATCTTTTTTTCATCAAATGGAGAAAGAGTTAAGATCCTGCTATTACATAGCATAGTGCTGCCAGATAGTAACCATTTTGGTTAAAATATACAAACCAAACCTTATACGCATGGCCACTGATTGTTTATTAGCCTAGCAAGTGCCGGGATCCTGGCAAAATTTGGGACTCTGGACAGTGGTCATTGTGGCAATGCTGAATAGTTTTGCCAAATCCAGTCAGAGAGTGCTTTAAGAGGTGTGGATGTTCTGGACTCAGCATTCATTCTCAGACCCCAGCAACAGAGAGTTCCCAGCTTCTGTGCTACCTGACAAAATACAGAAGACCCACAGCCAGTTTTCTATGTGAGATGCAGTTTTGACGCCTGGAAACAGATCTTCTTTGGGAGAGTAAATGGGGTTATTAGGGGTTTTTCTTGGGTGATTACAGTTTCCCGTGGCAGAGTATGGCAGGAAGAGTCCTAAGGGTGTAATGTGGTTTTGAGAGAACATCAAGAAATTTTGTTCCAGGGGCTCAGAATACACATAATTTACCAATAAGATGGCTTGAATATCTCCCCATGGCACAACAAGGACATTTCCAAACAAGACCAATGATGGATCCAAAATGAATAACTTGGAATGGAGCTTTAATTGTCTCTACTTCCTGGCTCACCCTTCCTTCTGCCCTGACTTGAGTCATGGCTGTGGGTCATGATTTAGGTTCAGTGATGAGACCAGGATGACCAAAACTCAGAAATCTGGCTAGGACACATGTTATGAAGGTTTTACTTTGGCCTCAACTTCTTCCGCATAGGAAAGGCTTAGAATCTATGAAAATAAGGGTCACTTTGACCTAGACGTATTAAGTTCTTTCTGTTCTCAGGCATCTACAAAGACCCATGCTCATGCCGTAAACCATGGGCCTCTCAGGACTTATGGGGAAACAGAACTTGCCCCTCCTGTCATCAGGCCTCAGATGGTGTTTCCATCTTAACTAAAGACATTGACCACTTGCATGAATCCATATAAAGAAATTATGGGCTTCCTTTTGGGAAAAATCAAGGCTTTCTCCAATGAAGCTCAGCATCTGCTGTGGGTTTCCAGAGAACATCAAAAACAAGGATCATATCACAGTGGTTCTTCCAGTTGTGAAACGGGACTAATGTTCGTTGTGTAACCTAGCCAGTCTCTCAGCTAAAGGAGAAGATAACTATATCAGTGCGTCAAGTTCTTCAGAGGATAATTAAAACCGAGTACCATTATTATTATTACTTTTAATAATAATAATATTATTATTTTATTTTTTTAAATAATTTAATTTTTTTAAATAATTTTTTTAAATAATAAAAATAATAAAAAACAATATTTTTTTTTAGGATTCAATACTAGTAAACATTTATCAAAAATGTTCAACTGATTGCCCCTTTTATTTCTCATTAATTTACTTCCCCTCCCTTCCAATCGTTGTCATGTTCTGGGTCTGGGAAGAAGGACTATCTCCCATAAAAGTCCCTCACCGAGAGAATTCTCCCCAGTTACAACTGAGCCCCAGGTGGTTTTATGTAACTTTCCATACTGGCTCAAATCCAACTGAATTCCTAGTTGCTTCATGAGTAAAAGGTTAACTCACCTTTAAATGACCTTGCAAACTTTTTAACTCTTAAGACATCTCTTGTTAATAGTTGAGATCTACTATTTATCTTATTCAAAGAGTTTATAGACCGTTTATTCCATATTTCATAAACATGAACATCTCATGCCCTTTCTTAATATATGAGAATTTTCAGAATAGATATTATTATTAAACAACAATCAAAACATTTATGGTATCTATGATATTGAATATACTTTTTCAGTCCACACTTGCTCTACCTACCCAAAGATTCTGATGTGATACCCTGGGGTAGGCCAGGCCATTCTAGTTGACAATCCCTGATATAAAAAGTATGTTAGCTATTTTAAATATTTTAAAGATTCCTTCCCAGCAAAGTACTGTCTTTTGTGACATGTCAGTTGTTCAGATCTATGCGGACATTGCATATTTTATAATTCTTCACTTGTTTGTGACACAGTTTTGCAGGGTGAGTTGGACAGTTCATTTTCCATTACCTGTCAGAATGTGGAAGGACATTTACGAATACTAAATTCAGGTTTCCATTTCTTCCTTTGGAGAATGTCTGCTCACCTTTCTAAAGGGCAGACCATGTTCCATGGGCAAGACAGACCCACCTGTGAACTGCCTCCATTCATTCCTGGGGGCTTAGTATCCAATGGGATTGCTCATCATTTGTAACTACAGCTTCTTTTGTATATTTTTATTCAGTGACTAGAAGGCTATTTCAATAAACAAATATTTCAAAACGTTTTGAAAATTTTCTGCCTTCTAAATAAATCCTGTGTTGTAAAGCTGCAATTACTAGTTCAAATCCAAACCTCAAAAAAAAAAAAAAAAGATATGTATTAGAGAAGGAATGGAAAAACCTTGACTCATTCAGAATACCAACAGATGAAAGAGATGTCAGACTATGGAGACTTGAGTCAAAAATAAAGGAGCCTTCCATCTAACTTCCTCCTTTTTCTTCAGCCTTTCAATTTGCTAGAGCTTCGATGAATCCTCTTTAGTAGAATACTGGCATGGAAGAATCAATGCAACAATAGGGTGATTCTGTGACCAGTCTGCAGATGCTAGTTTCCACTGGGCCCTGCTCTGTCATCTTAAGAACATTCTTCTTGTAAAATAATTTAATGCACTTCAGATTCTCTCTCCCACCGAAATAAGGCCACCAAACAACAATTCTCTTTCATACAGGGCTTGCAAATCTAAGTTAATAGTAAGAGTGTATTAGATGGTTCACATGAAATCTTTGTGCCAGAAAAGTGGGGGGCATATTGTATCTGATAAGAACTTTACAGCTGTGTGAAAGACATAATTAGACACATTTGTCAGTCAGACAACGTGTCTCTGCCTATTGAGGTACCGATTAGAGTCCTGGAGTAATCCTTTGTTAGGTGGTACGTACCACTGTTACCTTGTAATGAACCCAATAGCCAACAATGATTCTCTTTCATCTATTTTGTGAGATGTCTGTATTCAATGTTCAGGTATAATATCAAACCACACATATTTTTTCAGAGTGTCAACCCATATCTACAAGGACAAAGACTGGACAATGTTGTTGCGAAGAAATCGGTGCCCCATTTTTCAGATGAGGATAAGGACCCCGAGTAAAGTGAAGATGCTGCGTGGACGCCACACTGCCCGTTAGGCCTCCATCTCGCTTATGTGCATGTGTTATTAAAACCCCCATGAATGGCAGCATGTTTCTAATTTAGACAAACATGGATAAAAACCAGCTTTCTTTTGTTATCGCATTGTCCTTCATACTGATATCTCTGCTTTCTGCTAAATTATAATACGAGCTTTTTTTTTTTTTAATGCGGATCTGCAGTGAATATTAAAAAGAAAGTGTATACGTCAACAACAGTAAAAAGCATGACTAAGAATGACATGTCCTCAGATTTCTTGCAGTGTAGAATGGTCTTTGGGCCGCACTGTTTGGGCCAAGTCTGTAAAAACTGGCATTTGATTTTGATGATGTTGTTCCCCCAGCCCTGGGCGTTGTCACACACCAATAAAGAAGACTGTGCTTGAGAGGAGGAGCTGACACATTTCCCTTGGCTGCGTCTTAATAAATGTGTATGCAAGCATTGGTGTGGGAAGTTTTATTTATTTAGGGCATGATAAAAACAGTGTCTTTGCTTACTAGAACAAACTCACACATACGAGCTTATCTGTTCTTAATGATCCTGTGAAGTAAATGGGGCTGTATTATTATCCCCAATTTACAGATAGTGGGACTGAGACTCAGCTCTACAGAAAGCTGAAAGTGGCACATTCAGTAATCATGACTAAAGTCCTCTGAGTTTGAGTTACTTTGTTTATTCAGTAAATGTTGGGTTTCTGCCATGTGCCAGGCACAGGGCTGGGCTCTGGGGGGTGCATCAGGTACCCAAACTGACCCCTAAGGCCTCAAGCAGCAGAGCATGCAATCCAGGTCTCGATCCAGGTCTTTCTGTGCACACAGAGTATACCAGTCAGCACCACTCTGCTTTGGAAGTTCGGAATGGCTGTGTAGGAGCACTCTCCTGCCTGTTTTCCGAAGAAGTGTGCAATTTTCTTCCAGCAGAGTTCTCCCAAGTCAGAAAAACAATTCAGTGAAAGGCTGGCAGGAATCAGTTCACTGGTTAGATTATTTCCGTGCCCTTTATAACTCTTCGTTCTAAAGGTGACAACAATTTCAGGCTTTGATATCATTGGCCTCAGTTTCCTTGGCTGTAACAGGGAGACAGCAGTGAAAAAGCACCCAGGGAGAATGATCATTCTTGAGTTTTCTTTTAACGAGTGCACATTAAGTCTAAATGTCAGTGACTTGTCTAATCGAAATAGCTTGTCCCTATTTAGTGAATATGCAAGTCTGTTATTATCGCTAATAAAAATCAAGAAAGGTATTGGCACCTTTTTCATGGAGGAGGCATTTTTCCAAGCGGGCTTCCGCAGGCAGTTTCTCCACATCCCGTAGCATGATTTCAGAAGCATCTTTGCCTCCTGATTCCAAAAAAGTAGTTCCTTCACATTCTAGAAACGTACAGAGCCAGGAGGGTCTATCCTATGAATTCTGGATTTTGCAGGCATTTTAGTTACATTTCAGACCAGATCTAACTCTCTTAGGAAAACCAAAGACAGCGCTATCTCTAAGGTTGTTGGACAGACAAAAAGAAAAATGGTTAAAGAAAGAGGTGTTGAGGTCATGAAGAAGGAAGTGGTAGGTGAAGCAGGAAGCGGTGGGGTTACTGTGCCTGTGTTTGTCCGGTTTGCCCCCAGATGCATTCTTGCCCTCCCCTGTTGTTCTCGCAATGGCAGGTGGGGTTTCCCAGGCTCCCCTGTCAGCTAACTTCTGGTTTAACGTGAGGGGAGAGGAGATGGTGAGAGAATGGGAGAAAACTGGGTAATTTGTTTTCTGTAGCTGCATCTTCTCAGAGGCTCCAGGCTCTGCCAGGTGAACCTGACCCCCAAGCTCCAGTCATGTCTCTTCCTCCCCTAGTCCCTGCAGCCAAAGGAAGCCATGGCTTCTTCTATATTGTTATTCTCTGGGTTATTTCACTAATACCTGTAGCTTCCTGGCTCTTCTGTCGCTTGTTAACCACTTTTCGGTATTAAATCCTTTCTATTTGAAATCCTCTTTGCGCCACAGAAACGCCACATGGTGATCACAAGGTGCCACCCCCTTGGCACAGATACATGGGGCTCAGACAAGCCCACAACCACATTTCAGAGGTGACATTACAGAGTCAAATGGAATGACGGAGGCTTAGGATGCCGACCTGGGGTCACATTGGGCAGGATGTAGTAGCAGCTGCAGTTCAGAGCCTCACTAATTCTATATTGGTGAAAGCTCCCATTTCTAGACTCTAGTAACCTCATTATGGCAAAATTAAAGGAAAGCAAAACAAAATAGATACTGCCGTTTCTCTGACACCTAAGAACTGCATCCTGTTTAGCCAAACCTCAACTCGAGCCCTTTCCTCGTGATGGTGCTGGGAGCCAGTGAACATTCAAGAGGGGAAGGACTACCCATCAGAGCATCAAGCTACAAGGCGCCCCTGGAGGGATATTGGGCTCCTGATCACTGTACAATCAACATGACCACGCCATAAAATTTGATGTTTTCAATAATCATAATCATTCAAGCACATACCTGGCAGGTGGTCCAGAATCTCATTCCTTAGGGCCCCTCCCAACAATTGTCTAAGACACCCAGGGTATTTCACCAGTCTGAAGTGGGGGTGGAGGGGTGGGCTCACTGGGCATGATCAGGCACCACAGCCATTTTTGGCTACTACGCAGCCTTGTTGGTGAAGCTTGGTCTTGCCTAATGCTTTGGCCCTTACCTAGCAGACTGCCAGGCCAAGGCCCCAGGAGAGCTGACGTGAGCTCCAGGATTGGGCTATGAAGTTAACACATGCTTAGTTCCCAGTCACAGCTGCTATCAGCTGTGTACAACACAACTCCGTGGGGAGCTGCTCCAACATGTGCCTGCCTCCTCACACCCTCTCCCCTGTCCTCTTCCCAAGGACCACTCAAGAACGGACCAGCTCTAGTTAGACCCTTTTGCCAAGACACCATGAGAATCGACAAGAGGAAGTGGCCCTTCTTGCAGGAACAGCACTCATTTTTTGTCTCTGCTTTGGCTTCCCCTCCCCCAACACACTGATGAGGCTGGCATTTGTGTAGCCCTTTCACTGGGCAACTGGTTCAATTTCTGCAGAAGGCATTCACGCACCTCCAAGTAGGAGGATAGCTGAGATTCTCTCTAAGGTTCTTTGATTCCTTCACAGACATTTCATGAATCATGACTGAGCCGGGTGAGGAGACACAAATGACTTAGGAGTCCAAGAAACCTGCAAAGTAGAAAGGCTGATAGGGTGACAGGAATCACAGTAGAATCTGTGCAGGTGTAATGAGGACCCAGAAGAGGGACAGCTAACTTAGAGTGGGTGGACCAGGAAATGAAGCCAGAAGGTCACACCCGAGCTGAGTCTTAAAGAGGTTTTCAAAGCCTCTTTAGGAGGCTTTCCATTCTCCCTCCTCTTTTGAGGGAGAATGGAAAGCAGAATGTTTCAAGCAAAGGAATGCATGTGCAAAACTACAGAGAGTGAGGCAACAGGGCATGAATGAGTCCAATGTGGTGATGGTTTAAAGGGCAACACGCAGTGGGAGGCTAAGAGGTAAGGATGGTGACGGGGGAAGAGACTATGTCGTGAAGAGCCAAATGGACCACGCTTTAAAGTATGTGCATTTTATCCTGAAGGATAAGGCCCAAGAGGATTTCATAAGGGGAAGGGACATTATCAAGTTCATATTTTAGAAAGATCATTGGTGACAGTGTGTAGAACAGGCCAAAGGCTGCTCAAGTGTACAATCTAGTCAAGAAGGAATAGGAGGTGGGGACTAGAGAACTAGAAATGCTAACATTTTAGGGCACGTAGAAATGCCAGGTTCTGTGAGTTCTGGAAGCTATTTGTAAAGCAAGGTGGTTTCAGTGCTGGGTGTGAATACCACCTCCATCTCATTATGTCAGAGTATTTGTGGGGACAGAGTCCCAGAGAGCCGTTTCCAGGCTCTCAGCCTGACGTGGAAAGGTGCTGGCTCAGGTAGTAGATGGCCATCAGCTGTGACTAGTTGGCCATCAGCTGTTACCGGTTAGCCATTAGCCACTAATATAACTGCTGTGGCTGCGTTGGAGGGTTGATTGGTTGGTTGTCAGAGAGGCGGATGGCAGATTGTAGCTAGCTAATGAGTTGGTTGGTTGGTTGACAGAGAAGTGGAAGGAAGGTTGCGGATCGTGCAGCTCCTGCTTCCTGGGTCTCCAAGCCGCCAGCGAGAATATAGTGGTATGACTTCCCTATCTATGGCTCCGTTGGTGTTCCTTTTTGGCATCACCATGTCCTGTGTTCTTATGCGGGGAGTGGGAGCTGAGACCCTGCATGGCAATATTTAAGTTTAATTTCAGGACAAAAGGAATTCCAACATATTGGGTAGATTCTCTTCTCAGCAACTTTTACCCAGAAATACAGTCAAGTCAGAAGTCACTCTTTCCCCCAAATCGGTTATCCCTGATTCTCTTACCTGATTCTCTTACCACACACTTCCGTGTTCCTGTGGGATCTCACACATATTTTAGTACAGTCCCTGCCACAAAGCATAACAATAAGAGTTACTATATGTACAGAACAGATTCTATGTATGTGGTTCATTTAATCCTCCCTCCTTACCACATGGAGCTATTGAGGCTGAGAAATTGCATTGCTTAAGGAAGACTCCACAACTAGTAAATGGCAGAGATGGAACTTGAACTTCACAGTTGATAGTCAACCCTGCACCACACTGCTACCCAATGCTAATTTGCTTATTATGTGTTTGCGTGGCTCTACTGTGTTAAAAGTTCCTTGAGGCCATGGACTGTGTCTCATTTTTCTTTCTATTCTGGCACCTTGCATAGGGCCTGACAAAGGCAATAGCTGCTTGCTGAATGAATGAACATTATGGAACGTTTTAAGCCATAAAAGGTTGATCATCTTAGATTATGTGTAAAGAAGGAAAGGTGGGTGGGTGGCCGGATGGCTCAGTTGGTTAGAGCACGAGCTCTTAACAATAAGGTTGCCGGTTCGAGTCCCACGTGGGCCAGTGAGCTGCACCCTTCACAATTTGATTGAAAACAACGGCTTGAGCTTGGAGCTGAGCCACCAGTGGGTGACTGGTTGGCTCAGTGGTTGGAGTGCGGTGCTCATAACACCAAGGTCGCCAGTTTGAGTCCCACATGGGCCAGTGAGCTGCACCCTCCACAACTAGATTGAAAAAACAACAACTTGACTTGGAGCTGAGCTGCACCACCCCACAACTAGATTGAAAAAACAATGACTTGACATCCTGGAAAAACACACTGTTCTTCAATATTCCCAAATTAAAAAAAAGGAAAGGTGGGATTACTTCTTACTTCGGTGGGATTGACAGATTAACTTAACATTGGGTCATTGATTGTCAGGTCATTTTAAAACTAGCCTATAAAAATTCTCTCTTGTTCTCGTTTCCCCCCAGTCACTGCCCAAGTGTTGGCAGTTCAGGAAATGGCAAGGCACAGAGTTCCAGCCAAGTACCTCAATGTGCTGCACTCTAAGGACAGCTGTGCATGACCTATTTATAAAAGAAATAGACCAGCCCAGTGCAGTGGTCCTGCTCTCCATGAGGGCAGATCTGTAGGCAGACTCAGCTTTGGTTTATGTATGGGCTTTCATCAGCCAGTGCTACTCTGACCACGGGAATATCCAGTAGGCATGTGGGAGCCACACAGGGCATATGCAGGCCTTTAACTACCGCGTTTCCCTGAAAATATGACCTAGCTGGACCATCAGCTCTAATGTGTCTTTTGGAGCAAAAATAAATATAAAACCTGGTCTTATTTTACTATAATATAAGACTGGGTCTTTAATATAATATAATATAATATAATATAATATAGTGTAATATAATATATGATATATAATAATATAATATAATAATATAATATAGACTGGGTCTAATATAATATAATACACGGTCTTATAATAAAATATAAGACCAGGTCTTATATTAATTTTTGCTCCAAAAGACGCATTAGCGCTGATGGTCTGGCTAGGTCTTATTTTCAGGGAAACATGGTATATCAAGTGCTGCGGAGACAGCCTTGGGAATTAGAACAGAGAAACCCTGGGAAATGTTGGGCAAACAATGGGGAGTTTGCTTAGAGCACAGGAAGAGAGCCTAAAGGAGGAGCAGGTCAGTTTCATCACCTCACATAAGGGACCTCCAGGATATTATTCACAAGATCCCTCAAAAGGCAAACCTACATAAGGAGGCTAACATCTTGAAAAAGTAACATTTCCTGAAGACTTCTGAGGCCTGGGTTTTGCCAGCAGCCTGAGCACAACAGGATTTGGGGTACTACCTCTTCATATACCTGATTTCCTATTTCTAAAGGAAAAAAAGAGACTCTCTCCCAAGACTTTGCGGCTGTCAGGCTGCTCTCCCCTGTTTGATGACTTCATTGTAGATGAATCAGAAACATATGGATCAAATTTCCTCCTAAAATACACATGGATTTGGCAATTAAAAGAAAATATGTACAATATAGCAGATTTGGTGGCCACCAGCCGTGTAAGAAGGCAGGGGCCAATAAAATGATCCTAACTATTTAGTGAAAGGAAACTTGATTTCTAACGGACACAGAAGAAACCATGCAGAAAACTAACAAGAGATTCATGAATGTCTCACCTTAGCTTCTGAAGTTCATAAGCAAAGGCAAGGTGTTTGCAAAGATTCTAGTAGAAATGTGTCTTTGAATTTGGGTTTAGAAGCGTTAACTTGTAAGTTATAAAGAAAGAATCGTTTAGAAAAAAGCTGCTACAAGATGGGATGAAAGAGAACTAAAAAGTCCATCCTAATAGGTGAATGTTCTGTTGTTTGATGAATTTAATATGGCAGTAGAGCTTATCGATAAATTATTCCTTCCAACAGAAACCAAAAACATATACACAGGAAACAGAAAAAATATTTGTAATAGCTCTTAGCAGAGGCAATTGAAAACATGAAGAGTAAGAAACATCTTAATAAAACCAATTTGGCCACAGTAGTAAATTATCCCCAAGCAGGCCATCATAGGAATTTTCATCTTCTCGTGTCACTTTCCTTGATAGGATTCACTACAATACCATTCACTCACTCATTCATTCATTCTTTCAGCAGTAACTTATCAAGGACTTATTTTAGGTGCCAAATACTGAGCCTTGCTGTGGGGGTCTTATACACAGGTGTAGAAGATAATCGACTTCCCTCCTGTAGTTTCTAGCAAATACATAAATGAATCTTTAGCGCTTTGTACATGATTATTATGGATTTGATCCCATACCGTCCCAATTCAACAGAGCAGTTAGGCACAAAACCTGTGTAATTGGATTTCTGTTTGGCATTGCGTTCTGCTACTTACAAGTTGTGTGACCTTGAGCTGGTTATTTCATCTCATTGAACTGGAGTTCTTTCGTTTGACAAATGGAAAAGGCAATCTCTCCTTCATCAAACTGATCTGAGAATAAATTCCCTGCAATACAGCACCTGTATTAAACCTTGATTTGGATGACAAGTTCAGAGTTAGTTGGATTATAGTGCAAGAAACAAATTCTTTACTCTGGGTTTTTCCAGGTGAAAGCGATTTAATACAAGGAATTGGGTGCCTACAAAATTGTTTGAAGATGTGGAGGATCAGGAGGCAAGGACCCATGCTGGACATAACCAGTTTTAGGTCACCATCATAGCTGGGATCCAGAGGTTGGGAAGTGTATGCCACCGCCATCATCACACTGCTCTGACTGATGCATGACACTCCTGAAGCTGCTGTCTTGACACAGAAATGCTGCGTTTGCCGGCACCTACTGTCTCTCATAGGAGAAACAGCAAAAGAAAAATCATTGTTCTCTTTCCTCTTCCACCTTTAAAATCTTGTGGGTGTGCATTGATTTGGTGTTCTATTTTGTTTCCAGAATCCTAGCTGCCAGGGAGTCAGCTAATGTAATTTTTATCTTTCTAGCCCCTGCAATACAAGAAAACACATAGTAGAAGATGGGAGTAGATATTGTGTGCCAGTTGACTATATCCAACATTTAAAGTATCACAGTGTTTATACATAACAAGATCATAAATGTTAACTATTATTATTAATAGATATACTAATTTAAGCCAGCATTCATAAATTATTATTCTTAGAAGTGAAACTAGTCCACATCATATTTTCCTCCTCCACTTTATCAGAAGTATATGATTCGGAAATCAATGTATTTTCATATAGGAGTAGACAAAGCATGAGTAAGTGGAGCCCAGTTGCTCTGATCTCAGTTTAGATTATCAACTCATTATTTTATAATTGCTCTACAGAAGAAGGTGTGGCCAAATGGTCGACTGTGGAATTTTAGAGATGACTTTTTTTTTAACATCCTTCCTGGTTGATAAAAGAAGAAAGTGTGTTCTAAAAAAAAAAAATGAGTAATTGCTGCAAAGATTTACATTAAACTCAAGCTTTATCATTAGTAATGACATGGAAACGATTTGTCCCCCTAGGTGCATGATGGCATGAGTGAAAAAGGTAAAGATGGAGGTTTTTTCTTTTTCATTTTTCACTATACTTTGGCTCTTTGTTGTTGTTTTTGATTTTTGGATTGGGCTCATAGATTTTTTTTTATCCCCCACAGCTTTGGGCAGGTTTCAGAATGGATGATGCTATTTTAGCGTGTCTGACGTGAAATAATGCATTATATTTTAGATGGTGCCAGTTATCCAAAAACATCAGATTACTTTGTGATTTAGCCGTCATACCTCAGAAAACTCTGAGACAGGTTGGCATGAGGGAAAGAGGGAGTTATTTTTATTGCAACAGCCTATGAATTTAGAAAGTGAAAGGAGTCAATGGAAGAGCCAGAAAGAGCATGAAGAGATGCCCAACAGGCTATTCCCCACCCCACCCCCAAACAACAACCCATGAGAAATTTTCAAAATCACTTTTTACATATGCCTTGACCGTTGGTTCATCAAAGATATCCTCAATAACTCACAACTCAAACCACACTGCTGTATTTTTTTTTAAATAAAGAGGATTGAAAATGTGAATATAGTGTTTCTTCTATTTTTCCAAATGGATGTGTTTCATACAAAACACTGCCAGCAGCTAATACTGTTTGTTAATATGCTCAGATCAAGTGGGTATACAACAAGCAAAACTGTAACATTTCTCAATGAAGTATGATCAGATGCTCTCACATGCAGTTTGTCTCCTTGCCTCACATCATAAGAAAAAGATTTTTTTTGGGACATGTTTTGTCAACAATGAACAGTGTAAACATCTTTTTCAAGAGGTCAGAGTGTTTTCCTCCTGACTCACTGTGGATGACTACAAGATTGTTTCCTTTTAAGTTAAAGCACTCTACAAGTTGTTCTAGTGAACCAATTTACATATTTTTTATCACACCTATTTTTATTAAGAAGCTTTTCTTGCTAAAACTTTATTTCACTTTGTCCCAACCTTTCTGTGATGCTTGGGAGAAAAGAAACAGAGTTCATTTCAAACACTCTTGTTTATGATGGATGAAACCACAAACTTTTTGTGATGTTAACCCACTCACAGAAAGCGAATATGAACTTCAGAGTATTTTGTGTTTGGAGAGAAGACACACCACGGAGAATGGGCTCATTTCAATTCAATATATTATAGGAAGGAAAAGATCAAGGAAGAGCTGGTCTTAAAACTGTCAAAATATGAGAATTTGATGGGAAGAAAGAAGGAAAACAGAGCAGTTGGAAATGTAAAGATAAAAGAGTTGGATCCAGACATGTCTATGTAATTTCCCAGAAATGGAAACTGCACTGGCAATTTGGAAAGAGATATCGAGAAACAATATGCATTAAATGTTGAACGTTTCTTGCTGCAATGAACTTGGAAGGCTCTTAGAACACATGGCATAATGGTCTTATGATTCATCTACATATGGTCTTATCCTTGGTGACTGACAAAGGGAGAAATAAAGTTTCATAAGGAATTAAACACAGAAGAGGAAGCTAAACACTATTTCAGAAAAAGACTCTGGGGAGCTTCTCGGTTACCAGCAGAGTATTAACTAATTCACTCTACTAAATACACATAGGGATAGATCACGTTCAAAATTTCCTCTAATTCTGCAACAACTCTGTTTTCCTTTCTTTCTTTCTGCAACAACTCTGTTTTCCTTTCTTTCTCTCTCTCTCTCTCTCTCTCTCTCTCTCTCTCTCTCTCTCTCTCTCTCTCTCTCTCTTTCTTTTCTTTCTTTCTCTCGCTCCCCTTCTTTCACCTCTCCCCCGCCCCACACTCTGGTTCAAGCCACTGTTTCTCAGTCTAGTTGTGTAGGACACAGCTCCCTGGCCGATGCTGGTATTAGGAGCCTTGTGCTCCCCCCTGGCTGAGGCAGTCGGCTGTCGGTCAGCCGCTCACGGCAGATCAGGGCAGCTCTCGCTGGCTGCTGGCCGTTCACAATGGCTGTTGGCCACTCAGGCTGGCCACCAGCCACTCACGCTGGCCACCAGTCACTCACGCTGGCCACCAGCTACTCACGCTGGCTACCAGCTGCTCGTGGAGGCACACAGCAGCTCACGCCAACCTTCACCTGCTCACGGCAGCCCAGCTCCAGGGAGAGCCGTTGTTCACAATCTTAGCTGTAGAGGGCGCAGCTCACTGGCCCATGTGGGAATCGAACCAGCGTCCTCAGCATTAGGAGCCTGGCGCTCCAACCACCTGAGCCACCGGGTCGGCCCTTTCTCTGTTTTCCTGATAGTCCAAGAGTTGATTTGTCTGAAGTTGCTTAGGTAGTTTGGTGGTTGGGCTTCCATACACATAGAATTCATTCCATTACACCAGCAAGTCCCAAACCTGGCTGCTGGTCAGAATAATCTGGAGAGCTTTGTAAAAATACAGATTCTTGGGCCCCAGTTTAAGAAATTCTAGTTCAGTAGTCCAGACCAAGCTCTGAGAGTCAACTTTTTTTTTTAAAGTTCTTCCAGTGACTCAGATGCATGGTCATTTTGGGGAAATGATGTCCACAACTGCAACCAGAGATAGCATGAGAATCGGTGAAGATAAGAGACCAGGAGAGAAGGGGGTAGAATAAAAGATCTCCACTGCCGTGTGAGTAGACTGCAAAACTACACTCGTAGTCTCACAAAATTCTACCAGATCTGAAAAACATATGTCACGTCACCTGAATTTATTTCTAAGACCCCAGATTTTCCTAACTAGCCCATCTCCTCCCAGAAGTATTATGTATTCCTGAGGTTTGGAATTGTGCTTTCAGAAGCCACAAAAACCATGATAAAATGCTGTTTCCTATACCTTGTTTCCTCAGGATGGATTAGGATGAAATACTTGGGATTCCATCAATAAACAGTGAAGGAAGAGGCGTTTGGAACTATGGATGCCTTGAAAATGGATTTGGCTAGCTACTTGACCCTTATTCAAAAAAGAGTAAAAAATTAAATCCATGGTAAAACGTGCATCATTCGTGGCCACATGTGCTAATATTCCTTCTCTTAATCAGTATGGCTTTCCCCTTTGGTGCCCTCTTTTACCAGGCTAAGAAAATGAAAATATCTGCCAACAACAAATCTTGACAGTCTCCCAGAAACACAAGGGGAAGAGTGCATTATTATTTTCTCATGAAACGTTACCGTGATATTTTTAGCAGAGTGGCTGCTATCCTACCTGGCAGACCATGAAGCTTACTTCTCTGGGGTCTTTGGGATGTTGTCTCATGATTGGTTTTATAAGGGAAGTTATTAGGATGCATAGAAGTTCCCAGAATGAGGCTGTGCCATCATATTGGCTATCCCTCAATGTGAGGGGTGCACACAGAACACAGGGGTGTGCTCGCTGATCCCACAACAAATCTGTGGGGATGGAGTCCCAGAGAGCTGTTTCTAGGCTCTCAGCCTCACATGGAAACGTGCTGGCTTGGGTAATAGATGACCATCAGCTGTGACTAGTTGGCCATCAGCTATATCTGGTTAGCCATTAGCTACTGATATAACTGCCATGGCTGCGTTGGTTGATTGGTTGGTTGGCAGAGAAGAGGACAGCAGGTTGAAGATTGTGTGGCTCCTGCTTCCTGTGTCTCCAACCCAGCCTCCAGTGAGAATATACTGGTGTGACTCCCCTATCTATGGCTCCGTTGGTGTTCCATTTTGGCCTCACCATATCCTGCGTTCTTGTGTGGAGAACGGGACTAGAGACCCTGAATGACAAAAGCTATGGACTGAAGTTATCCCAGAGGGCTTGGATCCAGAGCCACACCACATTCCTTTCTCCAGTGAGGTCCAGCCAAAGCACAGAAACCAGAACCTGGGGCAAGGACAATGGGAAGTGGAGGGAGGCTTACAATGTGAAGGAGAATGATAACAACTCTGCACTTTTTATCTATTCATTTAACTCGTGTGTCAGCACCTGCTATGTTCCAAGCACCATGTTAGAAGTGGAGGAGACAGTGAAGCAGACAGAGACGGTTGCTGCCCCACAGGATTTACAGGTATGCGGAGGAGACAGACAAAACGAAGCAAATTAACAAACTGAATAATTTAAAAGTCTGGTAAGAGCTAGGAAGAAAGGGTTTTAGGCAAGGGAAGGACACGATCTGGTGTGCAGTTTTAAAAGTTGACTCCAGCAGCTGGGTGTCAGCTTTGGTGGAAGTGAGGAGAGCCTTAAAGAGGCAACAACAGCTGTCCAGATGAGAAATGACCTTGACCTTGACCTGGACTAGGGTGGTGGCAGTGAAGAGATGGGGTTGACAGGAGCTCAATACCAACTGCCATTACCAGCGACCAAGGTTGGGATGAGCTCTGGCTCTTAGTAATGTGGACAAAGAAGGGACCACACACTAAAGCTGACAAGCTCAAGGGAGGCCTGCATGGTGGGCCTTACAAACTCAGAGACTGAAAGTAACCACATAGGATGGTCTGAGCATAAAAATTCCTAACTACAAGTGAGTCATGACAAGTAGTCGCATCCCAGGCCTGTAGCTTCCTTTACAAAGGTCAATTATTCAATTGAGTGAGCCTATTGTCTTTTTGCATCTAAGATAACTGTGGGGACAGACCCCCAGAGAGCAGTTTCCAGGCTCTCAGCCTCACGTGGAACGGTGCTGGCTTGGGTAGTAAATGGCCATCCTCTGTGACTGGTTGGTCATCCATCAGCTGTAACCAGTTAGCCAATTAGCCACTGACATAATTGCCGTGGTTGCGTTGGTTGGTTGGTTGGTAGGCAGAGAAGCAGTTGGCGGATTGCACATTGTGTGGATCCTGTTTCCTGTATCTCCAACCCACCCGCCAGCGAGAATATAGTGGTATGACTCCTCTATCTATGGTTCTGTGGGTGTTCCTTTTTGGCCTCAGCATATCCTGTGTTCTTATGCGGGGAGCAGGACCAGAGATCGAGCATGACACCCTGCATGACAACAACATACCTTTGAAATGACAGAGTAATCCCCTTTTTCCGTACTCCTCAGGGCACAACTTCCCACCAGAGCCTGAGACCACAGAACCCCTCACTGTTATCTTGTTCTCTGAATACCATCTCTATATGCTGTAGATGTTAATTATTAACCAACCTATACCAGACAATGTAGAAGAAGTATGTATCTCTTCATTATTCTTATCCAATCCCAGAGATTTCCCCACTTTGCTTTCTCCCACCCCCTTAACTTACCACCAATGCATTTCATGTAACCCTCCTTATGTTTCCTCCTTTGATTCTAATGTATAAAGTAAACTGCGAAAGTGCCATTTTTCAGAGCAGTTTTTCAATCCATTGAGATTTTGCTTTCTGGCAATTGTCATCTGTTTGGCTCAAATAAACTCATAAAAATTCTCTTCAGGTTTGGACATTTCTTACGTCAACAATACTTCTGACACAACTCCTGCAAGTGATGGGATAAAACAGAAGATGGAAGTGGACATAATGAGGAGATTTGGAGCACTTTTGTTACCGTTCAATTCAGCCTCCTTTATTTTAAGTGAAATCCTTGCTTTCAGTTCAACAATGACTGAGCATCTTCTTTTTTCCAGGACACTGAGCTGGACCTACAGGGAACTCCAGGAAGAGGAAAGAAATAGTGCCAGTACTCAAACAGTCTACATTCCATGGAAGAAGATAGGTCAAGTGTACATGTAACCAAAATAAAAGAAAATGCTAAAGGGTCTAAGACGGAGCCTTGAAGTAAAAGGAAGACTTCCACAGGAAGAGGTGAGGATGGGAAATTCTAAGTGGAGGGAACGGCGGGAGCAACGGCATGGGAGTGGGACCTGTGCGATGTGTTGGCTTTACAGAAAGTTTGACTGAGACAGTCAAGCACTGATCTCCAGGGGTAGGAGTAGACATCCTGGGCCATATTTGTGCAATGCTCTATCTGTACTAAATGTTTGTATCAAAAGGAAACATTCACTTTGAAATTCTTCTTCTTGATGATACGATTCTTTCCCCCAGATTGACAGCACAGAGCTCATATAGCAGTAATTTCTGTTAAAATAGACACTTAGAATTACAGAGCTAAAGCTTAGGTACCGATGAAGGGAAGGTGTTTTCTTAACTACCTTGTCTTTCTTATTTAAAGGAAATGATCCCTTTCCTTCCCTTACCTCCTTTTCCCTCTCTCTCTCCCTTCCTTCCTTTCAGGGAAGATTGGAAACATAACCAGGGGTTCAGTAGTGTCCTGAGCCGTTGGCTAGGAAGGCTTTTGGAGGTTGCTGGCGCTGAGAGGTGGTCACAGAGATTTGTCTATGGGGTAGGTTGTACACCCTAATGCGTTCACAGACATTCATGGATTGCTCTGGCTAGCAGAGTAGCTGCTGCAGGAATCGTTATGATTTTCCAACAGGTTTTCTTCTTTGGCTTTACGTCCCTGTGGCCAAGAACCACACTTTCCAGTCTTTAGCCTGCCCTGCGCTCAGCCCCGCATTTCCCTACAACATGGTGAGCATGTGGGCAAGTGGACATATGCCTTTGGGAGATGCTGAGCCCCTCACCGCTCAGGCTGGTGGGGTGACCAGTCACCAGGAAACCCCCGATGCCTCAGAGAGACCCATGGGACATTATCTCAAAGCCAGTATCTGGGGACACGCTGCCAGTGTCCAGTCCAAAGTATGTCCTCTTTATTTTCTTTTTCTTGTCACACGGACAAGTATCATATAGAAACATTACAGGCAAGGCTACCAAGTCTCCTTGAAAATGTTTCTCTCCTTCTGCCCTAGCCTTCAACACGGGAAAAATGCAGCTCAGTGTTCATCTTAGAGATTTCTGTTCACATTCTCTCACCACTGCCATGGATTTCTTCCTTCTCTATCCTCTTTCCAAAAGCATCACATTTCTGTAGAGAGTGTGTCCCAAATGCCTTATATCTACGAAGCTCTTTACAAACATTAATAGACAAATGGTTAGTTTACATAAAGCACACATGTATTGCTCTGACATAGGCAGAGAGGAGCCCACAGTTTACATTTTTGCCTTTCTTTTAAAAAGAAATGAGAAATCATATTCCAGATGATCCATTCTTTAAGCTAGGGAGGGAAAAGTGAAGAAGGAACTAAAATGTAAATTTGGACCCTTTGTGAGCCAAGCGCACGTTGGTACACAGTTCACATGGGTTTTTAGAGGAGAACGCAGGTCTTGAATTTACTTTCTCACCTTCAGTTTCATGCTTCTCTGCCCTGAGCAGATCCCAAAACGCTGAATTTATAAGCGCTCCCAGTTTTAAAAAATTGGATTAATATTGTCGCTAATAACAATTATAATGACAGTAAGGCAGTATTTACTGGAAACTCTAAGAAGACCAGGCTTATCTGAGTTTTCAATGGCCTTGTGTTCAGAATTCTTTGTTAAGTAAAGTCATGTAGGATCCAAACTCATATTTCTCATATATATATATATATATGTATTCATGTTTTATATAACCAAATGTCTTGATAATACGAGCTATTGAATCATTTACATCACCTGGCATTTAGGTTGCTTTTTTTGTGGAGTGATTATGGTGTTTGAATACCAATTCAAACACAGCACATAGTGTAGACTGTAACTACACAGTATTTGGTGCAGAAAGTAAGTGGAGGGGACACAGATATAAGCAGGCCATAAGTTCCTTCTCTGCCTCATACAGCTGTGTACCCTTGAGATAGTTATACAACCTCTCAGGACACCAGTTTCCTCACTTTTAAAAAGAGTGAATAATAATAATATCAACATCATAAGATTGTTTTGAAGATTAAATTAGGTAATGTACGTAAAGCCTAGTGTTAGTATTTTTTAAGTAGTTAGTAAAAACTGATGGTAAGACACACATACACACACATACACTATACACACACACACTATACACACACACTATACACACACACACACATAACGGGAAGGCAATCCATGTACATATGTACGTTTGTGTGGTGTGTGTGTAAACAGTGGTTATTTGAGGTTTGGGGATTATGGGACATTTTTATGTTCTTTGTATTTTCTCTATTTTCCTAGTTTTCTACGATGAGTTTATCATATTTTTATAATATTATAAAATCTGTTAAAAAATGGAATACATCAATACAGTGACTTTTTAGGACAGAAATCACGTGGTTGCTTCCATGCATTAAAAAAGGACAAAAAAAGTGGAAAGATAAATCTTAAAACATGGCTCCTAGTAAACAGCCGAGAGGGAACAAAGGCTGGAAATAAATTTAATAAGGCAAAAGTAAAAGAAGAAGGAGCAGGGCAGCCAAAGACAATGGCGTAAAACTCAGAACCCTTCAGTTTAATGAGCACTTTCAGCAGATCTTCTCCAAGGCACTGGCATTTTACAATTGCAGTAGAATGAGCTTTTCTTGGAAAATGTACCTTAAAAAGATTGAGAAAATTAAGAAACACAGCAGTTCAAGCCCTAAGGGGAAGCAGAAAATCAATAACTGATTAAAGTCCCATCCAATTTTTTCCAAGAGTGAGGTCACGTCCACGAGCTCAAAACAAATAGAAACTTTTTAGACGAGTCACTCAGTCTGCAGCCGAAGATGAGAGTCTCATTTGCAGCAGGTTCCTTTATATTCTGGCCCTGGGTGTGTGAATGTTGAGAAATACATTGCTGTCTCTGCCTTTCTGTCTTGTTTCACTCCCACGGCTCTGCCAGCAGTCCTCGGGACGGGAGTTTCAGCCTCTTGCTGCATGGCCAGGCATCTTCTGCTCTCTTTCTCTCAGGTTCTGTTACTGCAGTGAAAACACAGTGAGAAGTACAACTTTTAGTTAAAATGATTCTTACGATGCAGGCAAAAGAGAGCCAGAAGGGTTTGCTGTGCTGCCTTTGCCACTCTGTGGGGTATTTATAACATTGATTGGCTTTACCAAAAATAGAAGTTGCTGTGCCATTTACTGGAATGGCTTCACTCCTTTCCTCCTTTCTCTTCTCCCCTTCCCCTCTTTTCCCCTCCCCTCCCCTCCTCTCCTCTCTTTTCTTCTTCTCTGCGCTCCTCTCCTCTGTCTCCTTCCCCCTCTCCCTCCCTCCCTTTCTTCCTTTCCCCTATGCAAGTACTCATTAGTCACTTAACAACCACCTACTATGTGGCATCCACTGCGTTATGCACTGTAAACATAAAGATACATAAGACATGACCCATACTGATGCTATACCTTCCTTGTCTTTGTTTTAGCTCCCAACTGAACTCTACAATCTAAGCAGTCACTGCTGTTTACTATCTGGAGCTTTCACAAAGCTTATTTTGCTTACGTCCATCATCCACCCAGAGGTAGTATCATTACCATTCCTATAACATGACGATTGAATTTGGGCTCTGAGGGTTTAAATAGCTAACCCAGGGGCACTCAGTTCTTAAGAGGAGGAGTCAGGAATTTATTTTGATTTTTCTGACTCCACGTTCAGTGCATTTTCCAGTGTGCCTACATGTTGACGGTGAAGGACCGTGTCTGTACTGTTATGGTTTCACCTTCTGCATACTATATTGCACATGTAGTGCACACAATACATACTTGTATGGAGTTAGATTGGAATTGTATTAAAATAGTCTGCTTGAGTTATCCTTCCATATACTTGTATTTGGCAGTATTGTTTAGAATTAGCACATGCATGTGCATTCTTCATATACAGGAAACTGGTAGATGTTTTCCTGCTTATGTGTAGAGAACAAGGTGGATAGCCAGGACCCAATCCTCTCCAGGAGGAGACAGATCAGTAGACGTATAAATACCAGTATGGGCTTATATATGTTTAGAAAACATGCCTACCTTGATTGGAGCTGGTTACAGAGGACACACAGGAAGGAAAAAATTTTAAGTGTCCAAATGATAATCAAAATCACTCTTGAAATCACAATAAAGGATCATATAGTTTTGTAATTTTTAGAAATGAAACAATTAAATATAAATAGAATAACAAATACCCACGTACTCAGAAATTAAAATTGTCATCATTTTGTCATACTTGTTTCAAGATTTTTAAAGATAAAAATTTAGAAAACATATCACCTTCTTACTCAATATACAAGAATAAACTCAAAATGGATTAAAGACTTAAATGTAAGACCTGGAACCATAAAACTCCAAGAAAACATAGGCAGTAAACTCTGACATTGCTCTTAGTAATATTTTTTTCTGATATATCTCCTTGGGCAAAGGAAATAAAAGAAAAAATAAACAAATTGAACTACATCAAACTAAAAAGTTTTTGCACAGCAAAGGAAACCATCAACAAAACGAAAAGACAACATACTGAATGGGAGAAAGTATTCACCAATGGATCTGATAAGAGGTTAATATCCAAAATTTATAAAGAACTCATACAACCCACACCAAAAAAACAAACAATCCAATTAAAAAATGGGCAGAGGACCTGAATAGACATTTCTCCAAAAAGGACATACAGATGGCCAATACACATATGAAACGATGCTCAACATCACTAATCATCAGAGAAATGCAAATTAAAACCACAATGAGATATCACCTCACACCTGTCAGAATGGCTATCATCAATAAATCAAAAAACAACAAGTGTTGGTGAGGATGCGGAAAAAAGGGAACCCTTGTGCAGTCTTGGTGGGATTGCAAATTGGTATAGCCACAATGGAAAACAGTTTGGAGGTTCCAGCAATTCCACTCCTGGGTACTTATCTGAAGAACTCCAAAACACTAATTTGAAAAGATATGTGCATCTCTATGTTCAGCGCTATTTACAATAGCCAAGATATGGAAGCAACCTAAGTGCTCATAAATATAAGACTTAGTAAAGAAGAAGTGGTACATACATACAATGGAATATTACTCAGCAATAAAAAAATGAAATCTTACCATTTGCAACAACATGGATGGACCTAAAGAGTATTATGCTAAGTGAAATAAGTCAGACAGAGAAAGACAAGTACCATCTGATCTCACTTACTTGTGGAATCTAAAGAACAAAATAAACAAAGAAAACAGAAACACACTCATAGATACAGAGAACAAACTGATGGTTGCCAGTTGGGCGAGGGTTGGGGGTTGGGTGAAAAAGGTAAAAGGATTAGGAAGTACAAATTGGTAGTTACAAAATAGTCATGGGGATGTATGCTAATAGTCAATAGCATAGGGAATAGGGTCAGTAATATTGTAATAACTTGTGCCAGGTGGGTACTTGACTAATCAGGGGGATCACATCATAAATTATATCAATGTTTAACCACTATGCTGTACACCTGAAACTAATATAAAATCATATTGGATGTCAACTGTAATTGAAAGATAAAAAAATAAGAAAAGATTCAAAATAGAATAAAATAAAGGCATTATAAAGGTGAAACCTCTTTGTCTTCTATCCCCCATTCACTCCCTCCCCCACACCTTTCTGGTGGGCAGTATCAGAGGGTTGGTTTCCAATCCATTATTTATACATTTACATGAACACATATGTTTTCATAAACAATTTATACTATTGTGTTATATGTTTATGTAAAACATACATAATAGTGTCATACTGCTTGTATCATTTTGCAACTTATTGCTTGTTTTAAACACTGCTATGTTTTGGAGGTCTATGTTGAAATCTTAACATCTTAAAGTCCATTCCTTTTAATAGCTATCAGCATTTTGTTACATGAATAAAATAGTTTTTTATGCCTTCTCCTTCTCCTGTTGATGGACACTAAGATTGCCCAAAACAATACTGCAATAGAAGTGCTCACACAAGTTTCTAGTCCTCATACACGCACTCAAGTTTCTCTGAGGTGTTTACCTAGAAGTGGAATGGTTGGGTGGCATAGTAGGGGCATGTTTAATTTTATCATATATTGACACATTATTCTCTGAAATGGTTGTACCAATTTACACTCTCACTGGCAATGTATTTAAGTGCCTGCTTTTCTGTACCTTTTCAACAATGGATATTGACAGACTTAAGTCTTTGCTAACCTGCTACGTAAGCAATGGTATCTTCTTATTTCAGTTTATGTTTCCCCAATTTCCTAGTGTCTTGTAGCATCTTCTTATGTTTATTAGCTGTTTGGGTTTCTTCGCTTGTGAAGTGCCTGGTCATGAGCTTTGCAAACCATTTTTTCCTATTAGGTTATTTGTAGAGTTTTTTTCTTATTAATTTGAAAGAGAAATCCATTCTGCATATGAATCTTTTGACTGTTATTTGACCATTGCAAATATCTTTTTCGTTAACCATTGTCAAGTTCATTATCACATTTTATAAGGAAGGGCATACAACATCAGTTCCAAATGGGTAAAGGGCTTTATTCTTTTTTAATCCAATGCAAGATAGTACATATAGTCTCTATATTTAGGTGAACAGCCATAGCTTTTGCAGCTATAAGCAAAAACTTCCCTACAAAGGCCTTTAAGGATCTTCTCTAAATCTGGAAAGTAGCTTCTTCTTAGCATCTTGGGAGTTAGATGGAGATAAATTCCATAGATAGGTGAGCAAAACAAGAAAAATGGACTTTCTTTTTACAAATCAGGAGCTGAGCAGTTTCTACGCTTCTCTCAACAGCCTCAAAGTAATTTGAAATTAGTTTCTGTAAGTGCAACGTATCATTTGTTGATCGTTGTTTAGGCATATGATTTAAAATTTTACCTTTGACTACATGGAGTCATTCTACTTCTTTCCTCTCTTACTGAGAGCAGGTTTCAATTATGTAATTATGGTGAAAGAGGGCTGAAGGGTTTTTACTCTTATGCCTTCATCCTGATTGGATAATGGTTTACAATGACTGGTTGAGAGCTGTGGAAACACAAATATGAGGCAACAAGCTTGGATATCCATATAAATATTTACAAACATACTAGACTATAAACTGGGAGGTGAGGGCCCGTGTTTCTCATATTTGTGATGGTTATTTCCTCAGCCTGCCACTCAGCTGATAATGCACTGAACTTTCCTAATCCACAACAATTGATTGAATCTGAACTCTGTGTTAGACGCTTTGTAGTCTAAGTGCTTGGTGTAGTTAAAGTGACCACAATAGACAAAAGTCCCTCCCACCCCGTGAAGCTTCCATTCTAGTGGCAGTGAGAGATAAGTGGCAAGGAAGAAACGTGATGCAATGAAACGGGATAGAGTTGTAGCGTGGTGAAATGGGTGTGGTCTGTGAAGCCCTCCTAGGAGAGGTCATAGGGATTATCAGCACCGTTTACTAGATAGCGTTAGAGTGATAGAGACAGATTGAGATACAGGAAACCAGTGTCAGGGCTCCAAAACAATTATTTCCAATTCAGTACGTAAGCTCTGCTTCTTTGCCTATTTATTTGGGACAGTTTGTGCAGCTTGAAAAAAAAATGAATAAAGCATTGATTTTAGGTTAGAAGGTGTGCATGAATTTGCAAACTATGTTCCCTTTCTTTGGGGGAATAGTTTACACAGTGAGAGAACAGCTGTCTCCTACAGCTTGGTGTTGGCCTTTGGCTGGTCTAATTGCCTTAGTATGTGTATTTCTGACTATGTGTATCTCTCCTACAGCCCAGTCCACCAGGATAAGTCTTTAAAGTCTTGTTGAATGTTCGCATCCAGCAGGCAACTACAAACTATGGCTCACGAGATGATTTAACAGAAAAGTACTGAAAACATTTAAAGTACAGCACTGAGTTGTTCATAAGGAGAAATTGCTGTTTGCACAAACAAAACATTCAAACAATGACGATCCTCTAGGTCTTGATTTAATGCAGACTTCCTTCTTGTTCCCTTTATTTTGAAAAATCGATTTCAAGTTTTGACCAGCATCTAGTAGCTGTTCCCTGTGTCTTGTAGCCCCTCCCCGCTAACGCCTGCCTAACGGGGAAAAATCCTGTTGTTTGGTGGTTTGGTTTTATTTTCTTAGCCAAGTGCTTAAAACACGAATGTTTCTTAAGTACCTTTTGATGGGTTTCACTGTTTTGTTTATTTTGCTTTAGTCAGTGCAGAAACCTTCAAATTTCCTTCTATAACAAACTTTCCCCCCACCTTGAAGTCATCGGCTGACCTGGCTGATGGAGGCGGTCTGCAGACCTTGCAGCCAGGTTGACTTTTGCATGGGCTGTAACTTCCACACACAACTTACGGCCTCTTTGAGGAACCGATTTCCAAGCTAAGAGAACAAACGAAAGTGCTCGCTCATCTTTCGAAAAATATGCGCTTGGTATGTTCGCCACTATTCATTGGGTTCTCAGTAATGAATACAGAATGTGACATCGGTTTTTCACATACAGAGCTTTTTGTCTTCAATTTCTGGGATGTTATTTCCTCGTTTGACGTTGTATTTTCCTGATTTATTCATCTTTAACATGCTACAGAAAACCTCCTCCCCTAGCGATTGTTCTCTCCCTTTTTAAGACGGCTTAGGAATGGAAACCTTGACTTTTGAGGATCCTTTTAGGTTTATTCTCTCCCCTCCCCCGTTATTCCTTTCTGCACACTCTCAGCCGTGGCTGCCAGCATCTGAGCTGAAAGAACCCGTGGCGGGAGAGGAGAGGAGGGTGTCATGTTGGCGACAGGCTCCTGCTGGCGGCCGGCGAGCCCGCCGGGGTTAACGGGGGCACAGGGGTCAGCACCCTCGAAGTTGGGGGCCTTGGGCGGAGACGAGACATAGCCACGGCGACGGCTCAACCAGAGCATCCCACAGTCCTGCTCCCCCCACGGGGAAAGAATCGTCTAATCTGTCACGATCCCACCGAGATTTTGCTCTTCTCAGCGAGGTCTCCGCGACCAAGCGCGTCGCGGGGCGGACACAGGAGAGGAAAAGCCCAGGCCTGGGGCAGAGGAGGAATGAGGGGCCGGGAGCTGGGGGGGGGGGGGGGGATTTCCTCCTGCGCTTCCCCCTTCAACGGGAGCGGAAAATGTGATTTGCTGTGCATTCCAGGCTCGGTTCCCTGGGGTGACCTCTCCCAGCCGGCCTGGGCGGGGGGAGCAGACAAAGAGGCGAGGCAGGCGGAGAGGACCCCGCGGGGAGGCAGGAGGGGTGCGGGGGGCGGGGGCAGTACCGGGAAAGGGGGTGGATAGCGGGTCCCGCGGCAGCGACGGCGCCTGGCCAATGGAGAGGCGCGGCCCCGGGCGCCGCGCACGGCCGCCGGCATTTAAACCGGAGACTGAGCGATGCCCCGCACTCGGTGCGCCCTCCGCGGACCGGGCGACCCAGTGTGCCGCGAGAGCGTTTCTCTCCATCCCGCTGACCCCGCGCGGAGCCCGGGAGGCTCGGGCCGCGGCCTCACACCGCGCCACGCGTCGAGAGCGCAGGCCCCGACGACCCGCCGCACTGACAGGTGAGCGCGGAGGCGCGGGTCAGAGTGTGTGTGAGTGTGTGTGTGTGTGTGTGTGTGTGTGTGTGTGTGTGTGGTGCGCGCGCGCGCGCAGAGGTTTGCAAAACGACTCCGTGTTCCGCTCCGTGTAGAGATGCGTGGCAGCTCTCTGTGAGCGCGGTCCCTTGGGGTGAACCATGAAGAACCATCGCAGGGTCCTTCCTGCCAAGGTCGGGGCTGTAGTAACCTTGCCTTGCGCGGTCTGCAGGGAAAGAGGATGTCAAGAACGAGAGAGATGGCCCCGCATCCCTTTTTTCTCCTCCGGGAGCCCGGATAATCGCGCTTCTGGTGCGCGCGGCAGCCGTGCGTGCCAGCGGCACCGCACAGGGAGCGCGTGGAGTCCTGGCTGCGGGAGCGCGGGGCAGAAGATTAGTGAGCCGAAGCAATGGGGAGCAGCAGGGACCTGCATCTGAGCAGTAGACGGCGGGGCAAGTTGTGCTGCAGGGGTCCCATGTATCTGAGGCGGGGCACTGGGACAGGGGACGCCCGTCGCAGCGCTGTGAGCGATCCTGGCGTGGGGTGGAGGATCCGGAGAATCAGCGATTGGGCCCATTTGCTCATCCTCAAGGTGAGATGGAGACACTCCCAAGAGCGGAGCCGCGGGATTCGGCCACAGTGGAAGCCCGAGGGTCGGGTAACGGGACACTCGGTCCCGGACGCGGAGTTCAGCGAGCCCTTCGTGCTCAAGTTGAACACACCCACGAGCTGGCTGCGCACTCGTGGGCGCTAGGTTCCTTGTTCTAGGCTTCTCCCGGTACCCCGCGCGCTTCGGCTGAACCGCGGACGTCCAGGCGCAGGGCTGCGACAATCTGCCTGGTTCCACTTCCGCGGGTACCCCTTAGTTTGTGTCCCCGAGGTCCCCGCGTCGCCTCCCTGCGCCTCCCTCGCGACAGACCACGCGAGACTGGCGGCGGGAGGCTGGTCTCCGGCTCGGACGTCCAGGTCATCTCTTGTCCTCCTCCGCCACCTTGTTCACCCCGGTGACCTCACTGCAGCTCGCGGAGCAAGGCCAGCAACGGAGGGGTATCGGGCTGTCACTTCGTCAGCCAGTTATTTGTAGACTTTAGGCTTGGGAAGAACAGGCGCGCCACCGCTTCGGCATTGTCTTCGGATCCCAGCTCCGCCTTGGGGACACCCCAGCCTGGTGTTTCCCCACGCCGTACTCCGGCGACAGTTCCCGGGCGAGGCGGGGGGCACATGGGAGGTGACCAAGGCTCTGCGGCCGGAATGGGCTCCCGGGTCTAACCCGGCTGCCTCTTTCTCCTCCCCTGTTGACTCCGAACACCGGCTCTTTCAGACAGAAATATAGCCTCGAAGTTAGGGGTTAAAAATCTCTTCTTAAAAATAGTACAAGGGCAGAGAGGAGACCATCAATAGGTAATTGGATATCCCGCTGGAAAGAGCAGATCCGAGCGGTGTGCGTGTCTGTTTATGTTCCTCTTCGAGATGGTGCCAGGACACGAGTTGATTAAAACAATCTATTGTGTTAAGTGGGTCACCAGGGATTTAAACTGTCCCAGGGACCCCAGAGTAGTGGTTTTCTTCTGGCTGTACACACAAGTTAAATAAATAGCGGAGAAGAGGTTAAGATAACCCTCCTCCCAGGGTGAGGAGTCTTCTTTCACCCCAGGGCTTTCCAGCCTTTTTTTCTCTCTCCCTTCCCTTCCCTTCCCTTCCCTTCCCTTCCCTTCCCTTCCCTTCCCTTCCCTTCCCTTCCCTTCCCTTCCCTTCCCTCTCCTCTTCTGTTCTCTCCTCTCCTTTTCTTCCTCTCTCTTTCTCCCTCTCTCCCTCCTCTCCCCTCCCTTCCCTTCCCTTTCCTTCCTTCCTTCCTTCCTTCCTTCCTTCCTTCCTTCCTTCCTTCCTTCCTTCCTTCCTTTCCTTCCTTCCTTCCTTCCCCTTCTTTTTGCTAGGTGGGGCATGGGGACTTGAAGGGACAGATTTTTCAAAGCAACCAGGGGAAGATCTTAAGAAAACTATGGATTCTCATCTTCCTGGCACACCCAAGTCTACAACACTAGGTGATTTGAGTACTATCACTGGATAAATTATACTCCCCAGTGGTTAGTATTAATGAATGATTTAAGTGTTCTTTAGAACTGTAGTTGCTGTTTGTGTGTGAGCGTGTATGTGTGTTTAAACCCCAGGTCATTGTAGAAATTAAAGTCTTTTTGTAAACTTGGTAATTTCACAGGTTTCCTATTTTCTTAAAAGTTCATTTTGAGTGAAATGTTTCGGTAATTCACGATCTATAGGAAATCCAAGTTGGCAAACAGTCTTTAGGTGAGTGATTACACAGGGAGGAGTAGAAACCTACTAACTCCCCACATCTCTGAATGAGAGCTGCCTGCCTTGTCTTTTCAACTGAAGCCCTTGGTCTAAGTGTTTAAGTATTGAAAGTGATATAATGCCAAGAAATTTTATGCCACAGATCCCTCTTCCAAGAAAAGCTTGTCAACAGCAAAGCTGTGGAGCATGTTCTAGAACAGAGAATAAAGGACAGATGGGAAAACCTAAGGCTTTTATGGAAAGGAAAGTGGGAGGAGGTAGGGGAGGTGTCTGCAGCATCCACTGAAAGGCACAGATCAGGCAAGTGTTACCAGCCCATGTCATACATCTGCAAGGAATTTGCTTTCATTTTAACATATGCTCTTAGAAATGCAAAGTACAACAGTAATTCCTGGGACAAGAGAAGTTTTTTTTTCTTCACATGTGAACATGAAGATACAAAATAGATAATTATTTGAGTTACGATATTCTTCCAACTTTATTGCATTAGAAACACGTCCATGTGTCCCTTGTTAAATACCGTACTGGGTGTCCAAAGAATAGTGGTTAAGGACATGTGTTTGGGGGCTAGATAGAACGATGCTCAAACCCTAACACTTCCACTTGATAGCTGTGTGACCTTGGGCAGATACCCAACGTTTCTGAGTCTGGATTCCCTGATTGGTCAAAGGAAAACAATGTTATCTACCTCATATTTTGTTGTGAATTTAGCATAATGCCTAGCATAGTAAGGGTTTAAAAATATAGATAATTCTTATTTTTAGTGGTGGTATTGGGAGAGGCAGTCACATAATATAGCACCAGGATACATTACAAAGTCGTCTGAACTTAAATCCCAAATCTCACTGACACAGAGACTAACACACATCTTTCACTCCAAGACAGAACCTAGAAGTAGGCTGCCTGTCCATTAGTACTGCTCAGTGAACATTTAAAATTTATTACTTTCTAATGTATTTCCTGTTGACTGAAGTTTGTTGGTGAAGTTTCACTAACTTCATGAAAAAAATCTTCCAATGAGCATGGAGTTCCTGAGATGCTTAACTACGGGGTGATCTCCTTCCGGCCCTGTGCCATGTTGGGCCCCAGCATGTTTTAGCCTAACTGGTGTTCAAAATATGGAGGTTGTGATTCCGGTACTTGGAACATGTACAGGATGAGACTTTATGCTCTACTGGTTCGCCAACCATCAACTCTTTGTATCTTCTTGGTGCAACTTGTCTCAAAAAAAAAAAAAAATCAACCCAGTGTATTCTTAAGAAATCATCTACGTAATTTTTAAAAGTTGACTATATTTTAAAAAGTAAAGATTAAAATCAAAATAACCTTTTACCTTCTCAAAGATTTAGTCCTGAGAAAAAGGAGCAGATTATTCTAAAACCTGGCCCGCACTTAAGAGTATTTGCTGTCTCTTCTATTATTATTTTTTTTTAATGCTGGGAGAATGATTTGATGCTTTACCTGTTGAATGTCTTTCTAAAACTTAATTCATCAGGAGGAATTGATGAGATGTTGAAGCACAGACATCTGTCTTGCTGACCATTGTCTCTTCACTGTAATTTCCACCCAACACTCCACTTAACTGATTATAAGCAGGTTAGTTAGCTAAAATGACAAATATGGCTAGAAGAATGTGGAAAGGAGCTGGTCTAAACTTTCCCAAAGACATCAAGAACATTGCAAATGGGTCACACATAGCATTTTTATTTCTGATTCCCCGGAATTAGATGATATGTTCTTACAGCCTTGTGAAGATTGGAATATGTCACCATGACCTGCACAGGACAGAAATGGCTAATCTGGTTTATCCTGTATGCAGATGTTTGCCCTTGATCGCTAAGGGAAATGTGAAGGAAAGCATCAGGTAGAGAAGACCTGCTTTGATAGTGTCTATATCCTTCGGGACAAGTGGATTAGAGGGGACGACAGTGGTAAAGAGCGGGGAAAGGTGGAGGTGGGATGGGTCTTACTGGTTGCAGAGTAAGCTCACCATGAAAATATGATCATATTACTTGGAGGAGAAATGCATTAAGGGGAAGTTGAGGCAGGTTTGAAAAGAAGATTATCTGTAAAGGAGAATAAAGGGAGGTCTGCGTGGCTGTCACGAGGCACTCGGGATCCATGAGGTGCAGGTTTAACTTAATGATGTGAGTGGATCATTTCATGAATGCAAATTACCAAAAATGTTTGCAGCTCCTGGTTGGAAATGAGTGATAATTCTTAGGAACCTAAATTTGGATTAGCATTTCGATTGAGTTTTGATAATGGGGACACTCTGCTAGGTGTTGATGTGGAAAAGAATTGTCCTCAAGGAATTTACATCTTCTTGATTTCCTCCATGTCTATGATATTTACAAAGTGCAGATTATTTAGTGGCAACATAAATGGGATTTCAGGAGCAAAACCGTCCGATTTCATTCACTGAGTAATCAAGACCAGTTTGGTGTCAGGGGCGGTTGGGTGACTGCCCACAGTGACGTGACATAGCCCTGGTTCTAGTACTAGTTACAGTCCCGATCCCACTCACTCTGAATCATGTGAAACACGCAGAGTGCTGCAGAGCACTGCTGTTCTCTAAGAAGCTGAGGTCTCTGCGGATTGAGATTCCTGAAGCTGGTTTTCACTTCTCTCCAAATGAGTTAATAAGGTTGAAGAACTTAAAAACCTCACAATAAACATTGAAGATCTTTGAAGAGTAGGCTTTTTAAATATGAAAAAAAAAACCATTTCATAATATTTTCCACATCTAATGAATCTTATTTTGTGAAAAATTTACTTTGGCTTACAAAAAAATACAAAGCAGCCTGTCACTTGAGACCCCTTTGGCTTATGGGGCATGCATACTCCCACAGGAACGGGAAGTCTGTCCAAACTAAGACTGAAAATCACAGCTGGCTAATTTTGGATTTACTGCTTTATTGTTGGTTTCTGCCATAGTGAATACAATGGCTTCAATTGGAAAATAAAACCCACAGCATTCTGCATGGGACCAGGTAAAAATTAGTGAGTATTTGGAGTTTTCCTAGAAAAAAGAGGGCAAATGTTAAGACGCTTCCGGGACTATAAGGAGGTCACTATACGGAGGGTCAGAACAAAAGAATTCCAACTGGCTGTGTTGCTAATTTGTATGTGGGAAGGCGTTTTAAAACGCAAAGAATGGAGACTCTAAATCAATGAGGTCTGTAGCAATCATTCAGAGCACCTACTGTGTGCCAGGCACTGAGGGTAAGATGATGACCGAGCCCTCATGACTCTCAGCCTAGGTATTTATTTCATTACAGATGTGAACATGCCCAAAAGGAAAATCTGAGTATAACGGAGGTCTTAAGTTGGTCTTGGAGAAAGAAAAAAAAAAAAGCATTTTTGCACAGATGTTTGTGGGAGGGGATGGCCTCATGATGTGAACCTGTCATATGCAGTCAACATACCTTCCCGGTCAGTCGCAGTTGGCCTTTGTGATGTGGGCTCTGGGGGTCTTGCTCTGGGAGGGCTGAGCTGCCCTGGAGGCCATTTTTAGTAGGGATTGGGGAAGATCACGGGTGTAGGCCTAGGGCTGTCTTATGTGCTCCTCTTTCAAATGGGCAGAGATTGCATTTTAGTTTAGATCCTGGCCCTGAATTGAATAAATAGCAGACACTTGGGAAAGCTTCTCAAATTCACTCTGTATTTGCCGAGGAGACGGAACTGTCATGGCTCAAGTTATCCTGGTCTCTGGAGAAAATCAGCAGTGTTTTATAGCTGGACTTTCCTCATGAGTGATTTTTTTAAAAAGACAAAACAAGGAAATTAATTTTTTTTTGTTGTTGAGGCAAAAAAGGCTCTGTTTAAAGAACAGGGATGTTGTAACATAAACTGACAAAAGCCAGGGAGTCTGCAGTCAGAGCAGAGAGCTAAATGTCACATTATCAGCTCCAAACTTGAACTTGCCCAAAAGTATTAGGTTGATGCTGGGAAGATGGTGCCATTTAAGGATATTTTAAATTTAATATTTAATTATCTTAATTTGACATTATCCTTAGGGTTGCATGGTCTTTACTTGCAGGCCCTATCCCTCAGAGAGTTTGGATTTCATACTGCCGCTGTCTTTGAAAGGTAATTGCTCTAGCTAATAATACCTGTGGGTACAGTTCCTTGGGGAGGAGAGGGGGGCATGAGAAGATTGCTAGTAAGTTGCACTTCTCAGTTATCTTGTGTAAGTAACACTGGTGTTCAGAAGAGAGCAGGGAAATGGGTACTTCACAGCAGTGTTTTCAGGATCAGAAAACTGTGGTGGGAATGGGGTGGGGGTGTGGAGGGACAGGGCGAGCCTCAGGATTCAAGTCCGATTTGGTGTGATGGTCTGAAGAGGGAGGCTGTGAATTTGAAGCTGTACTGGTGGAAAAGAAAATCCTTCCACATTTTAATAAGCCCCTCTGTGTCCCATGGCTGCAAGTGCTACAGGCTTTGCTACTCAAAACTTGTTAGAAAGGAAGACATACTGAATCAGAATCTGCATTTTTACAATGTCCCCAGGTGACTGCTTGCACATTCAGGTTAGAGAAGCACTGTCCCAGGAGAATCTTAATAGTCTGATGCTTCTCTGTTGCACTCTGCTTTTTCAAAATACGCTTCTTCTGCTCCTCTTTCTCCGTCTGACCCATCTTTCCTGAAGCCTGCCTCTAGAGTCGTCCTCCTTTGTCTGATTTATATTCCTCACTCCATTCATTTTTTTTCTCTTTCTATCCTTGCTTTACTGTTTTTCTTTTGTCAGTTTTCCCTCTGCCTCCCCCTTCTTTAATTTTTTTGTCATTATTTATTTACATGCCACCTCCTTTTCTGATCCACAGCTAACTCCAGATCCATCCACAGTAATTCACTGTCATTAATATATCCAACACGTCTATGGTATTTATTAATGTAAATATTTGCACATACCTGTTCTCGTCCCATTGTCTACCTTCTAAATTACACACACACACACACACACACACACACACGTGTGAATGACCTATTTTACTATTTAAAGTAGAAAAAATTGTATATCATGGTATAAAGAATGATAGAATGAATATCTGTTCTCAGTTTAAAAATGAGAAAAGGTGAAGGGTCCAGGAGTGTTTATGAGTTATGAGATCTTTCTGGTAAAGTAATTCATTCTGTCTGCAGTACTGCCATACATTTGGTCAGTTTTCAAATTGCTTTCACTTTTACATCAAATTTGATCTGAACAACCTATCTGGGAAGATGAGGTATTTGCTTAAATGAAGTCATTTATTGAGAAGTTACGTGAGTTTCTTCAGGTCCGATAGCAAGTTGCTGCCCGAGGATTTCAAATAGAAACTCAGTCTTGACTTTTTTCTCTTCCTGTGAAGCATTCTCCCTCTGTCAAGAGCTTGCTGGTCTCCCCACTGATCTCCTTCTAATGCCTGATCACAGTGACCATCTCATAAGCACCCACATAACTGAACAAGGCACAACTCAGGAAGCACTCAGGCTGGTTAGGGAGAAAAGACTCGGATACTTTCCTGGCAGACGAAACTCTTTGGACAATAAGGCTAATTCATCTTTGCTAGAACACAAGATAGAAAATAAGTTCCCCCAAAGAGGAGCAAGATAACCTGGCATTGAGATAGTAGGAATTTCCTATATATCTTCTAGCACAAGAATGAGTACAACTAAGTGATCATAATACAAAATCAAATGCAGTTGGTGTCAGAAGCCAGGAAGAAATTCCTGTGGGAGGACATATGTTGAAGAGATGGGTCCTGGCTGAGTTCAAATCTTGGCTTATACGCTGTGTGACCCTGGGTGAGCTACCTCATGGCCTGATGGCCCAGTGGGTAAAGAGAAAAATACCTCCTAATTCATAGAGATATGTGAGAAGTAAAAGAAATGTTTTACAG
Source organism: Rhinolophus ferrumequinum (assembly GCF_004115265.2). Classification (NCBI taxonomy): domain Eukaryota; kingdom Metazoa; phylum Chordata; class Mammalia; order Chiroptera; family Rhinolophidae; genus Rhinolophus; species Rhinolophus ferrumequinum. The sequence goes on from NC_046289.1 coordinate 69,618,287, forward strand.
AAAATGTTTAAAGTGCCTGATAAAAGGTTAGCTGCTATTACACACACTGCTTAACAATGGGGTATATTAGGAGACATTATCATTGTTCGAACATTGTAGAATACACAAACCTAGGTGGTGTAGCCCACTCACACCTAGGCTATGTGGTACAGCCTATCTATCGCTCCTAGGCTACAAGCCTGTACAGCAGGTTACTGTACAAAACAACATGAGATTAAATCAAGCACAAGAGAAAATTGACCAAGAGACGTGCTAAACATGAGATGTCTGAGGTTGCTGCCTGTGTAACACAGCATACTGTTTTACAGCAAACCTTTTTCATACGTAGAAAGTATGCATTCTAAAATAAGGATAAAAAGTATACTACAGTAAATACACAAACCAGTACCATAGTCATTTGATATCATTGTCAACGACTGTGTACTATACGTAATCGTATGTGCTACATTTTTATATGACAGGCAGTACAGTAGGTTTGCATATAGAACACCAGCCTCACCACAAACACGTGAGTAATGGGTTGGGCTACGTTAGAACAGCTACTACGTCACTAGGCAATAGGAATTTTTCAGCTCCATTGTAATCTTATGGGACCACTATCATATATGTGGTCCGTGATCTACCAAAACGTTGACATGCAGTACATGGCTGTATTAACGCGTTCATTAATCAGCTTTTCTATTTTTCATGTTTCCCCTCTCTGTGTTCCCTTCCTTCAGCATGAGCCGCACCGCCTACACTATAGGAGCCCTGTTTCTCCTCTTGGGGACCCTGCTGCCAGCTGCTGAAGGGAAAAAGAAGGGGTCCCAAGGTGCCATCCCCCCTCCAGACAAGGCCCAGCACAATGACTCCGAGCAGACTCAGTCTCCCCAGCAGCCGGGCGCCAGGAACCGGGGGCGGGGCCAAGGGCGTGGCACCGTCATGCCCGGGGAGGAGGTGCTGGAGTCCAGCCAGGAGGCCCTGCATGTGACCGAGCGCAAATACCTGAAGCGAGACTGGTGCAAAACCCAGCCGCTCAAGCAGACCATCCACGAGGAGGGCTGCAGCAGCCGCACCATCATCAACCGCTTCTGCTATGGCCAGTGCAACTCCTTCTACATCCCCAGGCACATCCGCAAGGAGGAAGGCTCCTTTCAGTCCTGCTCCTTCTGCAAGCCCAAGAAGTTCACCACCATGATGGTTACACTCAACTGCCCGGAACTACAGCCACCCACCAAGAAGAAGAGGGTCACGCGCGTGAAGCAGTGTCGTTGCATCTCCATCGATTTGGATTAAGCTGGGACACCCCGCTTGTCCTAGGGATGCAGCCCCGCGCGGGCCCAGAGCCAGACCTAAAACAACCTGATTCTAACTTGGCTTAAACCTAGAGGCAACAAGTACCACCGGCTGCCTCCTGACAGGCGCCTGCTAGTGTGTAGTTTGTGTGCATGAGTGTGCATGGGTGCCTTTGGGTGTTTGCAGACACCGGAGGAAACACAATCTCTGCTAGAGGGCACTTCCTATTACCTAAACAAATCCGCTTCCATAGGAGATGGCACAGAAAGCCCACACCACCCAAGGCACATTCAAAGGGGGGAGTGCTGTGGTCTGGTTTTGCCTTTGTGGTCCGTGTGCCCTCCTGGGACCAGAATCTCCCTTCAGAATGAGCAGTCATGGAAGAGGCTACTCTGAGGGCAAGGGACCTGTTTTAGTGCTGTGTTAGACTTGGGAAAGGTATTTCAACCTGTGCTTGCTTCCTCCCTCGCTCCTCACATCCGCGGTGCATCCCTGCTTAGGATCTCAGTGACTATTATTATATTTCAGTCTAATCCCCTATTGCCAAGGGACTGAGCGTGAGGACCAGTTGAGCCCCGCAGAATTCAGCGGGGAGATGTGCAGTCTTGGAAGGCCAACCCCAAAACACACTGAGACCCATGTTTTAGCAAGTGTTTCCTGGTATTTAACAGAACCCAAGAGAACAGAGGAGAAACGAAATTGTAAAAAATAATAATAATAATTTCGGCTGTCACTGTGATCTGCTGAAAAGTAGTCGTAACCCAATGCTAAAATTTAAAACATAAATGTTGACCAAATATTTTCAGAACCAAATGAGTGAGCTAAACCAAAACAGCCCCTTTCTGCTTTGCCCCACAGGTGGACAATAGATGTAGTTCAGAACCCCCTATGCAGGGATAGGAAAAAAAAAAACCCCAAAAACCTCATAATCAGAAGGTTCTAGTGTCTTTCCTTTTACTTGGTTATAATCACCTCTTTCCCAGTTCATTATTTCTGTGTAATGCTTCTGAGAGCCATACCCTGTATTATAAAGATTCTGCCTCTGCTGAATGTACCTGACAGTGGAGAACCAGGCTAAGATGAGAGAGTTTAGGGCCTGCTCCATTTTAGCCAGAAGTATAGTTTGGGTCTTTTTGTTTCAGACATTGACAGGAGTTTGAGCTGGAGAGCAGAGGAGAGTAAGGAAGTAGAGGAGATTGCCTCCGGCTAAGGAGAAGTTTAATGCCTAGGAGGAGATGTGAGAGATATGACCACCCCTTTTTCCTTTGCCCTCTGAGGGTCTAGTGGGAAATTACACCAGAAATCAGAGCATTTGGGTTCCTTAGCTGCCCTCGTCTGCTGCTGGTGGGATTCATGTAACATTGCAACTGTTCAGAACCTACTTGCAAAGGCTGTCCTCTGGCTGCTGGCAATACCTACTTAGGATTTATCTAATGGCCAAAGTGCAGTGTAGGTGAACCTTACTGTATTTTGGGTTTGGCTAACCGATTCTCTTCAAGCCTAAGGTTTTATATATGCACCACCCCCAACACTCTTTTTGCCGTGTATCTTCTCAGCCTCACTAGCAAAGTCACGTGTAACGTGGGAAACAAACACCATAGACTTGTGTTTCAGTTGCTCATCAAGGCTCCAGCATTCAAAGAACCATTGCAATGAAAGAGGCCATTTAATTTTTGTTTTGGTTCAGCGTTCTCCCATCTAACAACTAAACAGGAACCGTACTTTGAGGCAGAAGTTATTTTGAACACCCAAAATATTGGGTCTAATTTTAAAACTTTTAAACTCACTACTGATGATCCTACACTAGGTAAAATTTGTGCGGACACATAGTCTGCGCATTTCGTATACACTGTATGCCCCTGCCCTAAATCTTTCTATCATCCACATCCTCTAACAATAAAGCACAGAGTGGATCTAATTAAGCACGCAAATGCTAAGCCAGAATTTTGAGGGTGGGGGAGAGGAAGAGAAAGGGGAAGGAGCTGAAAATGTAAAAACCACACTAGAGAGGAAAAATGACATTCAGAACCAGCAGACACTGAATTTCTCTTGTTTTAACTCTGCCACAAGCATGCAATTGTGTTAAAAAGAGATGATTACATTGGCAGCAGTAATATTCTTTCAGTAGCTTCCATGGTCTTGCATGTAAGTCGAATTTGACTTAGGTAAAGAGAATTTCCTCAAAATTAACTTCACTGGGATAATCAGCATAACTGCCCTAAAAACACAGCACTAGCCAAAGAGGGAAACATCTGCTTTTCTTAGTGTACCTATATTAAGACCAGCACAAGTATGTTGTGTCTTCCAACATTTATTGAAAGTGTCATATCTGTTACATATTGTATTGGAGTCACTGATGATGTAATGATATGTTTTTTCATTACTATAGTAGAATTTTTTTTAATGGCAAGATATTTTCAATCTCAATCTTTTGCATTAAAATAATGCCAAACACCAAATACGAATATTACGATATACACTTTGTACTTGGCATTAAATAAGAAAAACACACATCCTGCAAGTCTGTAAGTTGTTTTTTTGTTATTGTAGTTCTTCAAAGTTCAAAATGTAAGTGAAAAATCCGGAGGAAAGGATAATTTCCACTGTGTGGAATGTGAATAGTTAAACAAAAAGTTATGGTTATTTAATGTAATTATTAATTCAATTCCTTTGGTCACTGTGATTTCAGGCATTTATTTTTCTCCTTTATTTGACTTCCTTTGAGTTGAGCAAAGAAGAGGCTGGCACATTGTATTCTGTTGGAGGCTTTTATCAGGTCAGAGGGAAACAATAAAATCTTGACACATCTGAACATGCATTACAGAGTTAAGACCTGAGCTTTTATTATTTTTTTTAAATTGAATGTTCCTTAAAGGTTAACATTTCTGAGGCAATATTAAGAATAATTTTAAATGTAATTTGGAAGACTTAATGATATGTGTATACAAACAAATAGCAGATAATAATGAATAGTTCTCAAGTCCTTTTAAGGAGAAAATCTAAAATGAAAAATGTATGTGCAGAACATTTATAAATGACTAGTTAACGCTTAAGAGTGAAAGTAGTTCTATTGATTTGTCATTCTCAAGATATTTAATATCAACTGCATTATGTATTATATCTGCTTTAATCATTTAAAAACAACAGAGGATTATATAGACTATGGTTGAGGTACTTTGCTGTGTATAAGGATAAGAGGGGATTTGATAGTCTCATAAAAGCTAATTTGGTTTAAAGCAAAGTTTTATGAATCTGTTACTAGAATTTCATTTCATCCAAATTATGTTCTATATAACCTTCCCCAAAGAGCAACCAATAAATTGAACCTCTTCTCTGTTTGTGTGTGTGTATGCGTGTGTTTTTAACTGGTAGTGTTCACACGGTAGGGGGGTGGGGCAGGGATTCAGTTATCATAGGAGCAGAGGTAGAAAAACCATAATTAGATCTCATGTGATCTCAAAGGGAATTTATTTCTTCCATCTAGACCTTCCAGATCCTGCTGGATTTCAATGGGACACCTCAGGCCATGGCAGTTCGAGGCAGGTGTGCAATAGAAAGTACCAACTTCTTCCCCAGAGATAGAAAGAAGAGTTAGAAAGGGTTATGAAAAGCCTTCGGATAGTGGAAGAACTGGCACACAGAAATGATGACGGCTGTATTTTGAAGTGTTCAAGGGGAAAATGGGAGAAAGATTTGGGGCTCAGTAGAAGGAAGAACTTTCTAATGATGTGAGTGATTCAGCAATGCAGTGATCTGCCATGAGATGGTGAGATTCCTGTCTTTGAAAATATTAAACCATATACTACTATCATTAGTCCAGAAAAGTCACTAAGCAAAGAAACAACAAACAGCAGCAACAGCAAATCCTGAGCAGGGGAAGATAGACTGATTTCAAGAGTTACCACACTATATTACTTAAAATAACAAATGAAAATTTTACCATAGGAGCTGAAAAGCAGAGAGAGAGAGAGAGAGAGAGAGAGAGAGAGAGAGAGAGAGAGAGAGAGAGAGAACTCTATTAAATTCAGAAATGAAAGAGGGAACAGTACTATGGACCTTACAGAAATAAAAAAAGGATTATAAAGGACTACTATGAACAACGATACGCCAACAAATTAGATAACTTAGATGAAATGGACAAATTCCTAAAGTGACAAAACTTCTGAGTCCATTTTTTGATACTTGACTATGAACATCTTTTAAGCCTCCCTCCTCCCTCTTCCCCTTCTGCCCCACATCTGGGCAAGCTGATAAGAAAGCCCAGGCTCTCCTTCATTTGGCATTGATAGGATGATCAAACCATCCATACAAGGGCCCACCTGCACATGGGAACCCTCATCCCAGCCTCTCTCTCTAACAACCATAAAAACTCCAAGTCAGTCTCCTTGCTCTGTTCTCTCATGCCATTTTCAGACTAGGTTGGGAGGCCTGCCCTGTTCACCACAGAAACCCTCGTTATGTGAGTAAGAAATCTTGTCATATACTCCTGTTGTGTGTGTGTGATGTCATCAATCTTGACATCCAAGCCAAACTTTGAGTAAAGCTCCATTCTATTTATGCAGGTGTCTCACTGAAAATGACTCAAGAATAAATAGATATTTGAATAGAATGATCAAAAAGAGGTTGAATTAGCAATTGAAAAAACTTTTCACATAGAAAAGCCCTAGATCAGATGGCTTTATTGGTGAATTTTACCAAATATTTAACATTTCAAGAATTAATATCAGTTTTTCACAATCTCTTAAAAACAACAAAAAAAGAGGCGGGACCACTTTCTATCTCATCCTATGACACCAGTATTACCTTGCTACCAAAACCAGACAAAGACATCACAGTCGAAAACTATAGACAAATATCCCTTATGAAAATATGTGCAAAAATCCTCAACAAAATACTAGGCAACTGAATTCAGCAACATATAAAAAGGATTACACACCATGACCAAGTGGGATTTTCCCCAGGAAAATAAAGTTGGTTTAATCACCAATCAATGTAATACATCATATTAGTAGAATAAAGGACAAAAACCACACAAACATGCAGAAAAATCATTTGACAAAATCCAACACCCTTTCATGATAAAAATCACTCAACACACTAGGAATATAAGGGAATTCTGATAAAAGACCTGATAAATGATATCTATGAAAAACCCACAGCTAACATTACTTATGGGTGAAAGACTAAAAGATTTCCCCCTAAGGATATCTGCTTTCACCACTTCTTTTCAACATTATTTTGGAGGTTCCAGCCAGGGCAATTAGGCAAGAAGTCATCCAGATTGGAAAGGAAGAAGTAAAACTATTTCTATTTTCAGATGACATAATCTTGAATGTAGGAATCCTAAAGAATCCACAAAAGAAGTATTAGAGCTGTCTTAGTCCATTCAGGCTACTCTAACAAAATACCACAGACTGGGTAGCTTATTAAAAACAAACATTTATTTCTCACAGTTTTAGAGGCTGGAAGTCTAACATAAGGGTGCTAGCATGGTCAGCTGATAGCTTGTTTCTAGGTCCCAGACTTTTTATTGTATCCTCACATGGTGGACTGTTTCTGGATATAACAACACTAATCCCATTCATGAGGGTTCCACCTTCATGACTTAAGCATCTCCCAAAGTCCCCACCTACTAATACCATTACCTTTGGGGTTAGAATTTCAACATATGAATTGGGGTGGGAGGGACACAAACATTTAGACCATAGCAAGAGCTAATAAATGAGTTGATCAAGGTTGCAGCAAGATCAAGATATAAAAATTAATTGTATTCTATATGCGACCAATGAAAAATCTGAAAATGAAACTAAGAAAATAATTCCATTTGCAATAGAGTCAAAAAGAATAACATACACAGGACTAAATTTAACAAAGGAAGTACAAGACTTCTATACTGAAAATTATAAAACATTGTTTAAAGAAATGAAGCAACTAAATAAATGGAAAGATATTCTGTGTTCATGGATTAGAATAGCTAATATTGCTCTACAAATTCATCAAAATCTCTATCAAAATCTCTATCCCAACTGGCTTCTTTACAGAAATGGACAAGCTCATCCTTAAATTTAGATGAAAATGCAAAGAACCCAGAATGACCAAAACAATCTTGAAAAAGTAGAAAGTTGGAGGGCTCACACTTCTGATTTCAAAACTTAACAACGAAGAATCATTACAAGGCAAACACCCTTTCAACTAGGTTAAGAAATATAAATTTCCTAGCTTCTCCAGAAGCTCTCTTTATGACCCACCTCAATTTTAACCCTTTCCATACCACAATAATAATCACTCTCCTGACTTCTATAGTAATTTCTTCTTTGCATATATTTATAGTATTATCATCAAAATGTTCATCCTTAAACTCTACACTTTAGTCTAGTTTCAAACAGTTTAAGTGAGAAAAGATAAAGGCCCTAAACCCCTTCCTATAATTTTGAAAAAGATGTTTATTAAAGATACAGCTAACATACAATATTATATTAGTTTCAAGTGTACACCATAGTTCAACATTTATATACCTAAAGATATGATCACCATGATAAATCCAGCAACCGTCTGACACTGTACCATGCTATCACAATATTATTGACTATATTCCCTATTGTTTTTGACTTCTTGCATCTCTTTTCCTCAATTTTTTTTTTTTCTCTTGAGCTACCCTTCCCTTATTCTGTGTGGTGCCACTTAGGCTTCTTATTACTGTGTCTTTCATCCCTGCTTTCTCTCTAGGCATAGGGGTGACATAAGACCACACTGGAAAATCAGAATATTCATTCCACTTGTCCGCCATGATTGATTTTAGAAATGGGCTTGAAACGCAAACTGGGTCCATAATAATCTTCCCTAAGATTTGAATATAGAGACTGGAAGAAAGAAGATCTTTCCTTTTCTAGGATCACAAGTTATAATAAGCCTGTTGATCAAAATCTGATGATAGACATCTTTCCCAGGTGTATGGATGAAACTGTGTGAAGAATGAAGACTCTACACACAGAAAAGCAGAGCCAAAAGATGGAGTAAGTATCTCAATGAAAGAATTTTTTCCCTGGATCAAGCTAGGCTGCAAGTCAGGCCAACCTATGAGTAATCCTGTATTAGTTATACATTGCTTTGTAATAAATTATGCCAAAACTTAGTAGCTTAAAACAACAAACATTTATTATTTCACACATTTTCTGATATGGATTTGGGAGTGACCAAACTGAGTGGTTCTGGTTTAAAATCTCTCATGAGTTTGCAGCCAAGGTGTCAGCAGAGGCTGCAGTCATCTAAAGGCTTGACTGGGGCTGGAGAATCCCCTCCCAATATGGCTCAGTCACATGGCTGTTGGTTGGAGGCCTCAGCTCCTGACAGTGTGAGTCTCTCTTCACAACATGGTAACCGGCTTCTTCTACAGTGAGTAATCCAGGAGAGAGCAAGAAGGAGCCACAGGACCTTCCATGACTTATCCTCCAAAAAATGACATAGCCTTACTTTCACTTTCCCCTATTTATCAGAAGCAAGTCACTAAGTTTGCCCACATTCAAGAGGAAGGTTTTTAGTTTTCACCTCTTGAAGGGAGAAGCATCAAAGAATTTGTGGTCATATTTTAAGATCAATACACTCTCAGTTACTTAAGTCATTAAATTTAATTTTGGGCTTATTTTGTATTGGGTTTATGTCGCTTGAACCCAAAGAGTCCTGACTAGCATCTATACCTGAGTTACTAAGAAAGATTTCAATGTTTGTTTTTTTAGTGAATTGATCTCTTATGATCTAAAGCAAGCAGAGCAGTGTTAGTTTCATTGTCTTGCACCTGTATCATCAGTAGCACCCAAACTAGTTCGACAGAAGGCAAGACCTTAACCTACAGCAAAGGTAACTTAATCTTCCAGCAGCGTCAGAGCACCATTTTGTAGAGAGAAGCTAATATTAGTGCCACGGAGGGACCCGTCACACTGCCTTTCAATTCCTTCTCATTCCTTCTCCAAATCTCAAACCCAGGCATCCTCCTCATGGATCAAAATTTTAGAATCAATTTTCAATTAGAAAAAGAAAAGGCCTAATTAGTACTTGTGCACCTTGCAGTTTTCAATTTAAGGGCCCAGAAAGAGAATATTTAGTGTTGAAAATCCTAAATCTCACATTTTTGAAAATGTATGCTAGAGCAAAGTAAAGGGTGCTTTGAATGGAAGGGATGATAATCCAAGGAAAAGAAATTATTCTTTGAATTACATTTATAAACTAGTTTACTAGAAAAATTATCACAGATTTAAAAGTTAATTCTTATTTTTATTAAATATATCAATAAGTATTTTTGGTTACAAACAACAGAATTCACTCTGTGTAGTTTAATCAGAAATCAGTATATTAAAAGTTATCAGGTAGCTCATAGAATCTGTGTGTGTGTGGGGGGGGGCAAGAATGTCTGGATACTACATAAGAATATAAAGTCCAGAAATGAACTAGCCATGGAAAAATATGCCCTACAGACCATGGGGCTATTGTAGGATTACATCATTGGTTTGCCCACCATTCATTGTTTATGTCACTAGGGACAGATGTAGAAATGTAACCTAGATGCCCAAGAACCCAATGACTCCCACTCTATGCTTGACAGCAGTTATGAGTTTTTATGAATGGCTGCTGACTCAGGTTGGTTTCTTCTGCCTACAGGTCTAGTGTAGAACCTAGAGCAAATTGTAAATGTAACTTCATGGGCGTCTGGGAAGTGTGAGTGTTTAGCTTTCTAGGCTTTATAGTACAGGAGCCAATCTAAAAGGATACTGGAATAGGTGCCAAGAGGGCAAGATGCCACATCAAAGTAATTCATAAACACAGGGGTTGTCATGCAGGGACACTGGTCCCACTCCCCGCACAAGAATGCAGGATATGGTGAGGCCAAAAAGGAACTCCAATGGAGCGATAGATAGGAGAGTCATACCACTATATTCTCGCTGGCGGCTGGGTGAGACGCAGGAAATAGGATCCACCCCCTCCTCAATCCCCCGCCTACTTCTCTGCCTGCCAACCAACCAACCAACCAACCAACCAACCAACCAACACAGTCACGGCAGTCACAGTGGTTAATTGGCCAACTGGCCACAGCTGACGGTCAACCACCACCCGAGCCAGCCCTTTTCACTTGAGACCAAGAGCCTGGAAACTGCTTTCTGGGACTCTTTCCCCACAGGGGTGAAAAAAACAACAGATTTTAAGAGTTTGTATAAAAACATCAGTCTAGGGTCCCATCTCTTCTACCTGACTCTCCTCTGTCTCATTTCTCAGGTCAACCATTTTCAATTCGTTTTGTATGTGTGTCATGCAGGGTCTCAGCTCCCACTTCCCACACAAGAACGCAGGATATGGTGAGGTCAAAAGGAACAACAGTGGAGCCATAGATAGGGGAATCATACCTGTATATTCTTGCTGGCGGCTGGGTTGGAGACACTGGAAGCAGGAGCCACACGATGCGCAATCTGCCGTCTGTTTCTCTGCCGACCAACCAACCCCACTTGCTAGCTGTAATCCGCACTTGCTAGTTTAGCCACGGCAGTTATATTAGTGGCTAATGGCCAACCGGTAAGCTGATGGCCAACTAGTCACAGCTGATGACCGTCTACTACCCGAGGCAGCCCCTTTCCACGTGAGGTCGAGAGCATGGAAACTGCTCTCTGGGACTCTGTCCCCACACTGTATCTTCTGCCATTGAGGAAGGCTCAACTGGGGTCGATGCCCAATATGACTCACTCACATGGCTGGCAGCGGATGTTGGCTACAGCTGCAAGCTTAGTTTCAAGTGGTCTCTTCACATGTCTTAGGCTTCTGAGAGCATCGTGGTTGGGTTCCAAGAGAAAGTGTTCCAAGAAAAAGAAGACAAAAGATGTTGGTTTCTTAAGGCTGGGCCTGAAAGCCTACACAGTGTCACTTCCACCATATTCAACTGGTTAAAGCCATCTAGACTTGCCCACATTCAAGCAAGGGGATATCTCAACCTCTTAATGTGGGAGATGTCAAATAATTTGTTTCCATCTTTAATAACCATATCTGACTTGCATTCCTGGGAGAAGGGACCTGGTTCAGCTGTTCTGTATTTAAACTTTGACTCAGTCTTCTTGTATTCAGCCCTGCAGCTCACTGTGACATCTATCTTCTGCTGCACTCCACCTCTGAGGATTTTTAACTCAGTTTGAAGCTTTTTTCATTGTGCTGTCAATGTTCACTCTCCTGTCTGCCTTCCATTTCCTAAAATATTTACTGAAATCACTCAATTTCTATGATCTCTATTTTTTTATTCTTTGTTCTTGTATGTTTATACTTTTTAAATTCCTTACTTTAGTGGAGTTCTACAAGAAAAAAAATCCCATAAATTTATATGGTGCATTTATCTGAGTCCAACAAAAATGTATACCCATTATTACTTGACAACAACTTGATTTTATAGAGTGCTTTAAAAAATTAACTTTTGCATACATCATTTTATTTGATCCTCATTAATTTTGAAAGAAAGGCAGGACAGATATTTAAACGATCTCCATTTTAGAGGTGAACAAGCTGAAATCAGAGACATAAAATGATTTGTACAATGTTACGTGAATGATTCGCTTTCTTTTAAATCTTCTAGGGAAATGTTCTGGAATTAAGTCTAAAGGTGACAAGGAGAAGTCAAAGAAAATAAGATTTGTTTTTCTTTTTATTTGAGGGGAAGGATGCAGTACATGGAATTCAGAAAATCTAGAATTTGTATAGCATTGGAGCATCCAATTCACGATCTGGGATATTTTATATATATATATATGTGCAATTGTGGTGGGGTAGGTCAAGAACCTATTAGTAAGAAACTAAGAAGACTTTGATGGCCCAGCTCAAATTTCTACTTTAGGCCACACTGCTCATTCTATTCACTTGATCCACATGCTGGGATGTGAGAATTTTTTCCCACATCCCTATGCAGGAGCCCATTTTAGCAGTTCTTATGGGTAGTGACTGAGTTTCAAAGAGGAAGACCTTATAATGTCTCCCAGGCATACTACAAAGGAAATCTAAGTCATCAGATAGTTGGATCTGGATCTGGGCCAGGATAACTCAACTCTTCTTGTAGAAGGTGCCATGGGATCGATAGTGATGGCAGGTGATGGAAGAAGTGGGTCCCCTTAGCTTTATGTCTTGTCTGAAAGATGATAACCATGCTAATAAATTTAGTGCCACATTCTTTACAGTGTGTGCATCCGACCCCTAGAATAAGGCCATAAACCATACTGGGGTCCATGATGCTTTCAATTATTAGACATTCATTTCTACTCTTCATTTTTTTTTTTTTTTTTTTGCTTCTGCTAAAATTTGGCTTTCTGGAGGCATGGGAGAGGGCATTGGTGAAAAAAAATAGAAGGTCCACGTTTTAGAAATCTGAGAAAAATTATATATCTATCAAAATAAAACCTAAGGTCCTTAATGGGGATGATATAACATTTCTGTCATTGATCTGCAATAAATACATAGACATATCGTAATGAACAGAGCCTGTTTGGGGATATCCCTCGGTCTTTTCAGAGCCACAGATGATTTTGTATTATCAATACCCTAGTTAAGAGAAGCATTAAGTTTTTCATTTAATAGTTAGTACTTAGGATATGTACACCCTCTCTTAGGTTTTTTGAGAGCAGGAAGGCCTCCAGAAAAGAATTTATGGGATGTGGCACTGAGCCCCAGAGAGAGGCTGAGTTTGTAAAGAAAAAAGGAAAAAGAACAGAAGTTGGTATTAAAGAAGATAAGTTATTTGGGTTTCTTACTCTGATACTCAACACTGAAAATTTGTCTTTCTAGTTGTTTGATTAGTTTCTTCCCTGCTGGTCTCTCCCTCTATATATTAAAAAAAAAATTTTTTTTTTAAGTTTCAGTTAGAGCTGACATTCAATATTATATTAGTTTCAGGTGTATAGCATAAAGGTAAGACATTTATATATCTTAGGAGGTGATCTCCTTGATAAGTCTAGTACCCACCTGACACCATACATACCTATTACAATATTATTGACTATTCTCCCTCATATATTAAACACTTTAACTCTTCACCTCCTCTCCAGACACATTGTCAAAACTTAAATGTTAGACCCATGTCAAAATCTAATATCTGATACTCACCCATGATTCAAAGGAAACTAGGCACTACTCTCAAAGTAGAATTAAAGAAACATTAATGTTGATAAAATACTAGATGGAAAAATCTTAATTCCAACTCTCCCCCCACAAAAACTGAGGACTCTTAAATATGCTTCTACTCTGAGATCCTGTCATGCAAAAATTTAAAATTTCCCCATTCATTCTTACCTCTCACCCAAGATTCTTTGTATTTGTGAATGACAGTCTTTCATCAGCAACAAAATGGCATACTTAGTAAAAAATGAAGTAAGATTGTGGAAGAGAATCATGTCTCTTGGAGAAGATTATCAGGCTAGGATCATGCCAAATCTCTTAGTAATTTTCTTTTTTTAACTTTTGGTTGGCAGAGACCCAGCAAGTTTGGGGTAGGTGAGAATAGGTGAGGAGAAAAGAAGGCTTAGGTAACAAATGAAGACAGAAAATTTTGGTTTGTTTTGTAAGTTTCCAGAAGGTTCTTTATGCAGGGAGAGAACCAAAATCAGTAGAAGGAAACTATAGTGGAAGAGAAACATACAAGTGGGCCTGGGCCTGACCAATATCAAATTGTGAGCATCCTTCAGTAGAAACCTTGCCCATTATATGCAAAATGAGTGAACCATGTTAGTAGTCAGAGAATGTTGCTGGGAGTTTTGTGTGATGTCCCCAAATTCAGAATTCATATTGCCATTGTCTGCATTCCTCTCTAGACTTTTTAGTGTGACAAATTGATAAGGGGAAAGAGGGTTGTGTTGAGGCAATGAGTAACTGGAAAATGTTCTTAATTGTAGTGCTACTTCTTTGATTTTTTTCCCCCTCTGAAACAAACTGAAAAATAAAATCCTGCATTTGTGCACTTTGCTCATGAAAACAAATGAAATGAGAGTCATGTACTGACTAGAGTTCCTAGTTAGGGATATTAATAATGCCTTTAGTTGCTATAATTCCCTCATCTATGCTATAAGGGAGACCTTATTCAGTAACTTCAAACTGAATCATGTACAGAATTTGTACAGATACTAAGTAAATTGCTAGACAAAGGACACAGTTGAACTTTCTTTCAAAGCGGTGAAAAATTTATGGTAAGACAAATCTATGCTTTTATAAACAAAATGGAGGAAAAGGAGCATATAAGTTTTCAAGTAAACATTCTATGACTCAGTTCCACCTGATTTGGGCAAAACAGATTCAAATAATCTAACACGAATGTGCATCTTCAATTATGAAGTTAGCTTTGCAAACCAAAATTCTGGCTTTGGGGGAGAGGGCTAGAGAAGAGTCGTGAGTGGACTGGATTACGTGATGACAACCTGGCCATGGCTTTGAGCTCTTGAAGATCTCAAGTGTGACCAGAGAGGCCCAGGGTTGAACTCATCAGTACATTTTTATATAATACCTATCCTGACACAATCTCCAGCTCTCTGTCCAATTTTTATATGATCCTGTGGAGCTTGTTTTATTTCAAAAGTATCAGGAAGTTTGACTAAATCACCCAATATGCTTTACTGGGAGCTAAAAAAGCCATGTTCTCTAGATTCCAAAATTGAGAGAGTGGATGAATCTAGCAGTTGGTAGGTAACGTGATCTGCCTTTTGTAGCAAGCCAGAAGCCAGATGTCCCCTCCCCTTTGATCTGAATAACACTTTAGGCTGCAGACAATAAGATTGGTTTTAAATTTATTGTCTCTTTGATTTCTGCATTCTAATGCTTTTTAAATTCTTTACACAGACAGGGCTATATATAGGCAACTGGGGTGGTTCGATGAAGGCCAAAAAAATGCCAGTAGCTTTTGAGAAGTGCTGAGCAGAGAGCATATTTTTCTGCAAGGAAACAAAGACGACTTACTTGGGAGCAGGAACTTTTTCATTTCCAGTCATTTTACTCCAAAATGAAATTCCCCACTTCTGGTCCCTGCCAGATTTGTGAAAAAGGTCCTTGCAGACCACCCCTCTCAGCAAAGTACTAAAGCAGAAGAAGCCAATTTAAGGGAAGGAATCTAAATAGAATGACTTCCTTCTCTCAGCCCTCTGTATCCTTCACCCCAGCTAAGGTTTTATTCCTCCTTGAAGAGGCAGCCGGTGAGAGCCAGTCAGCTGAGGCCAAGAGTTGATTTCATTAGTCCGGTTGGCGGTGCAGATGTGATTCTAACCTCACTTTGTGAGAAGAGTAACATGGCATTTGGGAATCTCCTTCAATTAATATTAAGTGAAAAATATTGACTGGGTACTCAATCGGGTAGAAATGTTTGGCCCAGTCCCTGCCCTCAAGGGGATCAAACATGGGACAATTACTCCGAGAAGGCAGCCTGTTTAGGGAAGGACACAGAAGAATGGCAGGAAAAGGGGTTCAACACATTTTCATTGCCTCTATGTGACTTTGAGTGAGTCACGGCTTTTCCTCATCTCTCTTTTCTCTTCTGGAATATTTAGGAGAACTCATGTTGACCTAGCATTTTATTAGATTAAAAAGGCTTTTCACAGACAGATCTTATTTGAGCCCAATAATCACCCCGTGAGGTAGCCAGACAGTACTGTCCATATTTTAGGATGAGGAAGTTGAGCTAAAGGATGAAGCCTTTTCAGAAGCCTTATTACTAGTCTGAGAGAAAGGCTAGACTGGGGCTCAGATCTCCTGACACCTTCCCCAGTGTTCTGCCAGTTAATAAGACTTTCCCTGCCTCTCTGCCTGTGAGTTGTGAGGACCAAAGAGGGTTCGACCTGTAAGAAGCGTTTGCAAAGCAATACAGTGATTACAGCAACATTCTGATTCCTTTTCCCCAAGAGTCCCCTATGAACTTCCCCCAGAAGAAAGGATGAGCCATGAAAGCACTCAGGGAAGTGAGGAATAAGAAAACAGCAAATGTTGATTTTCCCCGTTCTGTGGTGTAGCTCACCTTCGCAGTGTGGGCGTGGGGTCCCAGAGGCTCTCATTTGAGTTGACACGTCTATCAGATTTTCCAGTCCGCTTTCCATCAATTCCTTGGATATCATGTATTAGGCTGGAAAGCACTTCTTTCTACTTTATGGTTATGAAATATGAATGATGGCCACACCTGAAGCTTTTAAGCCTGATGAGGAAGGCCCCCAAGACAGGATCTTAGAACCCTAATGGCTGGTCAGGAGGGGCTGGGAAGTAGAGAGCAAAAGCTGGCTCTCACTACATCTAATAACCAGTTCTCCTTAATATGTTATCCTCCATGGTCACTGTACTAGATGTTTTAAAAAATATGAAGAAAATATCAGACCCAGTCTGTATACTCAAGAGCATTATGAACAAAATGGTAGCAAAATTATCTTTTAAAAAGTCTGTGGAGTCAGCAACTACAGGATTACATCCACATAGGTGTACAGGAGACTCTTAGCAGTCACGGAACTGCCGATGGGGCTGGCTTCACCCATGATTTACACAGAGGTCTCTTAAAGTGAGCTGTCCTTTCAGACCTGGCGCCCAGCTGCCTCTTTTGTATACTTTTATCCTTTTTCAAAAGCTTAGAATTCGTCCTGTCTGAAGGAAGACTTCCAATGTATTGAATGAATGCCAAAGAAGTTCTAACTATATGATTAAAGTACAGTGGTACTTCAGTTTTCTAATGTAATCCACGAGCTCTGAAACATTCGAAAACAGCCGACACCTAGGCCTCAGGATCTTGCACTCAGAGGAAGCTGTGTGACATATTCGACTTCTGAGTCGTGTTTGAAAACCGAAGCATTTACTTCCGGTTTACGGCATTCATAAACCAAAATGTTCGTCAACAGAGATGTTCGAAAACCGAGGTACTACTGTACTTTAGATGGCCTGAGAAAGAACCATATAGAGACTATGGGATTTTATCCCAAAGGCCAGAACCCCAATTTGTACTTAGTTCCTGAGAATGAGCCCCAGTTCTTAGCTCAGACATTCAGGCTCTCCCTCTGACTCCCAGTCTGGCAGATGGAATTGGGTGCTCTCAACACTGAAGTCTGGTCTGCAGGTGACACGATGTTGTGGGCAGCAAAGCAGGGTGCTACTGTGTTTCCCCGAAAATAAGAACTGGTCTTATATTAAGGTTTGCTCCAAAGGATGCATTAGGGCTTATATTCAGGGGACATCATCCTGAAAAATCATGCTAGGGCTTATTTTCCGGTTAGGTCTTATTTTTGGGGAAACATGGTACTTCTTGGCTTCTACACAAGGGAGAGATCACTGCTAGGAACTGAGATTTATATTTCAGTGAGGCTTTTCCAATCCTGGAATCCAAATGCACAGGAGAGTGCAAAGCAGCCTGGGAATGTCATCGCCTTACCCAAATCAAAACATGAGGAAGGAAGCCAGGTGACACCACATAAATGGAAATCATCCATTGTACATAGCATGGGGATATTTAAATATGAAATTAAAAGTGTTAAGGACATTCCAGTCCAATTGTCTTACAATGCATAGTAACTTGTTCTTTCTATAGTGTTACTGTCTGATATGTGATTCTCCTAACTTTGTGAGGTGGGGAGGTGTGAATGCACATTTGGCAGACTGAGAAAGCAAGATTCTGAAAGGTCCAGTGATGCGCCTAACGTCATAGAGCAAAGGTGTGACAAGAACGCAGCCTCCCAATGCGGAACTTTGCGTTTTTCAATTTGTTTGTTTGTTTGTTTATGGCCACATAGTCTGATCGGCTTTAGCCTCCAAGTCTCCCTGGATGGGAATGAAATTGTAGCTCCCGTGTTTTGTTTTGGTCATTTAAAGGTTTCCTTTCTTTACCATGCTTTATATATACATAGAGAGAAATATACAAAACAAAGTTTATTGACTTATTAAAACCAAAGACCTCTGTAACATGGCCACGTCTGCGAAGGCTTTTTGTGTGCGCTACCTGGGGTGGCTTGATGGTGTGAGACAGAAACTTGTGCTAAGGAGGGCTCCACACTTGTATAATACTCTGCTGTCACTTTTTTGAAATTCTTCATAACTTAGGAAGAAGGGACCCAATATTTTCATTTTGCTCTGGGCCTGTTAAATTATGTATTCAGTCATGCTCCTACCCAATCCTGTCCCTTCCCTCAAAATAACCATTATCCTAACTTTTATGATACGAGTTGTCCCTCTTTACTCTTCTCTATAGTTTTATCACCTCAATCTGCATGTGTAAACATTATATTGTGTCTTTGAATTTTATTTTTTTAAATAATTTTTTTTTTAACTTTCAATTATAGTTGATATATAATATTAGTTTCAGGTGTACAACATAGTGGTTAGACATTTATATAACTTATGAGGTGATCACCCGGATAAATCTAGTATCCATCTGACACCCTACATAGTTATTCTAATATTATTGACTATATTCCTTAAGCTATACTCCACATCCCCATAACTATTTTGTAACTACCAATTTGTACTTTTTAATCCCTTCCCCTTTTTCACCCATCCCCAACCCCCTCCCATCTAGCAACCCTTAAAATGTTCTCTGTATCTGTGAATTTATTTCTGTCTTGTGTATTTGTTTATCTTATTCTTTAGATTCAACGTATAAGTGAAATCATATAGCACTTGTCTTTCTCTGTCTGATTTACTCCACTCAGCACAATACCCTCTAGTCCATCCATGTTGTTGCAAATGGCAAGATTTTATTCTTTTTTATAGCTGAAATAGTCCATTCCATATCAGTACCACCTCTTTTTATCCATTCATCCATTGATGAATACCCAGTTTTCTTCCATATCTTGGCTATGGTAAATAATGCTGCAATGAACATACGGATGTACATGGCCCTTCAAAATAGTGTTTTGGGTTTCTTTGGATAAATATCCAAAAGTGAGATTACTGGGTCCTTCTTTGTTTCTTGTAGTCTTTGTTTTAAAGTCTGTTTTGTCTGGTATATGTGTTGCTACCCCAGCTGTTTTTTCAGTTTCATTTTCATGAAATATCTTTTTCCATCCCTTTACTTTCAGTCTTTGTGTGTCTTTGATCTGAAGTGAGTCTCTTGTAGGCAGCATATACAGAGTCCTGTTATGCATTCAGCCACCCTATGCCTTTTGATTGGAGCATTTACTCCATTTACATTTAAAGTAATTGTTGATAGATATGTAATTATTGCCATTTTATTATTCACATTTTTTATTTTATTTTATTCTTCTTAAAGAAGTCCTTTTAGCATTTCCTGTAATACTGGTTTGGTGGTGATGAACTCCTGTAGTTTTTCTCTTGTCTGGGAAGCTCTTTCTCTGTCCTCTGATTTTAAATGATAGCGTGGCTAGGTAATCTGGGTTGTAGTTTCTTGTTTTTTGTTTTTGTTTTTTTATCACATTGTATATTTCTTGCCAATTCCTTCTGACCTACAGAGTTTCTATTGAGAAATCAGCTGACAGTCTTATGGGAGCTCTCTGGTAGGTAACTATCTGCTTTTCTCTTGCTGCTTGTATGATTCTCTCTTTGTCTTTAACCTTTAGCATTTTAATTATGATGTGTCTTGGTGTGGGTCTCTTTGGGTTCATTGCGTTTGGGACCCTGTGCTTTCTGAGCTTGTATGTCTATTTCCTTCACCAGTTTAGGGAAGTTTTCTGTCATTATTTCTTCAAATAGGTTTTCGATTCCTTGCTCTCTTTCTTCTCCTTTTGGTACCCCTATGATGCTTGATGTTGTCCCAGAGGCCCCTTAAACTCTCCTCCTTTTTCTGACTTCTTTTTTTCTTTTTGCTGTTTCAATTGGGTGTTTTCTGCTATCTTATTTTCCAAATCACTGATTTAATCATCTATTTCATCTAATCTACTGTTGATTCCCTCTAATGTATTCTATATGAGGTCTGCCAATTAAGTTCAAGAACTCATCCTAGAAAAAGTGCTACATACCTCATTGCTGAATATCACTATGGTCACCTTTGAAGTACTCCTCTTGGAAAGTTATGCACTGATGCCAGTGCCTAGTTTACCCTTCAAAGCAATTTTGGAACTCTTTTCCTGGAATGGCCATCAGAGCTGTTGTTGTATTACCTTTGATGTCCTGAATGTCATCAAAATGTCTTCCTTTCAATATTTCCTTTATCTTCAGGTAAAGAAAGAAGTCATTGGGGGCCAGATCAGGTGTGTAGGGAGGGTGTCCCAATACACTTACTTGTTTACTGGCTAAAAATTCCCTCACAGACAGTGCCTTGTGAACTGGTGCATTGTCATGATGCAAGAGCCATGAATTGTTGGTGAAAAGTTCAGGTCGTCTAACTTTTTCATGCAGAATTTTCAGCACTTCCAAATAATAAACCTTGTTAACTGTTTGTCCAGTTGGCATAAATTCATAATGAACAATCTCTCTAATATCATAAAAGGTTAGCAACATCATTGCAACAAGTTTGTAACTTAATTGTCCACCTCATATTTCAGTTATTATATTCTTCATTTCTGACTTGTTCTTTTTTATATTTTCTACCTCCATTTTTATGCTTGCTATCTCTTTGTTGAAGTTCTCCCTGAGATCATTGAGCATCCTTATAAACAGCGTTTTGAACTCTGCATCTGGCAGATTGCTTGTCTCCATTTTGTTTAGTTCTTTTTCTGGAGCTTTGTTCAGTTTTTCCATTTGGGACATGTTTCTTTGTCTCCCCATTTTGGCTTCCTCCCTGTGTTTGTTTCTATATATTGGGTAGAGCTGCTATGTCTTCCAGTCTTAGTAGTGTGACCTTATGTAGTAGGTGTTCTGTGGGGCCCAGTGGGGCAGTCTCCCTGGTCACCCTAGCCAGGTGTTTGTGGTATGTTCCCTATGTGAGTTGTGTGTGCCCTCCTGTTGTAGTTGTGTCTTGGTTGCTGTTTGCATTTCAGTGGGAGGGATTGACCCTCGTGCTGATTGGTTGTTAGAACTGTCTGTGACAACAGTGGAAGCACGTCTGTGCAGAGGCTGACCCTAAGAAGCAGGGCTCTGGTGCCTGCTGAGTCTGCCCTTTGGGTGTGTCATTTGAGGAAGCTGTTGGGTGGTGCTCTGGTTCAGTCCAAAGCTGGCCACCAGGCTGCCAGATGTGGGACCTCCTGGGAGGGGTTCTTTTGCAGGCGAAATTCAGGCACAGCCTGTGCCCTGTCTGGGGCCACCCGGAGTGAGCCACCAAGCAATTGGCATATGAAATTTGCCTGCACTGGGCTTAGAGGTGCCTCAAGAGGCCAAACCATGAATCAAAGCTGGCTGCCCTTAGTGCCAAGGCTGGGACTGCTCAACAAGAGTTACAGGGCACACTGAAGCCAGATGCTGCTTATTTGGGGTTTGTGAACTTTTGAAAGATTTTAGGAAAGGCTGTAGCATGGGCCAAGACAGTCTGCTTGCATGGAAATGTCACTGGAAGCAGCTTGGGTGTGCCTGCAAGTTGGGTGGGGCTGCACCTCAGGGAATCACCAGGGCAAGGTGAAGAGTGTTAGCACCACTGATGGAGACTCAGATATGGTGCCCATCCGCTTCTGCACGCCCGGGGTGGGAAGGGCTCAACAAAGAAATAATGGCTTCTGCCAGGACTTCTGTCTGGGAGAAAGCTGCTCTTCCAGCCCTTGCCCTGAAGCCAGACAATTCAGTTCCTTCCTGTATGTCCCTAGAGCCTTTCAAGCTGCTGCTCCAGTACTGGAGCTCAGAGCAAATGAGTCTGTCAGTGAGTAAGTCCATGAGCATGATCTTTAAGAGGAAGGTATGGAACTGCAGCTGCCCTCTGTCTCACTTAGCTACAATCTCTGTTATTTTTCACAGCCAGAAGTTGTGGGGACTTCTCTTTCTGGCACTAGAATCCTGGGTTGGGGAGACTGCTGTGGGACTTGGACCTTTCACTCCTCAGGGGGGACCTCCACATCTGAGATATACCTCTCAATTTTTAACTGCCACACATCGGTATGGGACTATCCTGTTCCATGTCTCCACCTCTCCTACCAGTTTTGAGGTCATTTCTTCTGTATGTCCTCAGTTGTAGGATTTCTGTTCAGGTAGACTGTAGGCAATTCTCAATGATGGTTGTTCTGTAGTTTAGTTATAATTTTGATGTGGTCATGAGAAGAGGCAAGAACAGTGTTTACCTACTCTGTCATCTTGATTCTTATATAAATAAGAATCATTTATATAAATTTTATATAAATGGAATCATTTGGCATATTATTTTGTATGTATGACTTCTTTCAGTCAACCTTGTTGATAAGACTTAATCATGTTATTTGTAGCTGTCATTCATTCAGTGTCATTGCTATAAATATTCTACTATATGAATACATATCACAATATATATTTATTCTACTTTTTGATGGAAATTTGACTCATTTCCAATTTTGGCTATTATGCATTAGTGTGCTATAAACATTGCTGTATGTGTATCATTGTATAAAAATGCATGCACTTTTGTTGAGCATTTACCTAAGAGTGAAATTGCAAGGTCATTATGTATATGTTGGCTCAGCTTTAGCAGATAATGCAAAATTATTTTTCTAAAGTAGCCATCTCAATTTACATTTTTTTCCAGCAGTATAAGAGAATTTCCTTGCCCTAAATCCTCACGAATGCTGGGAATTATCTGCCTTTTTAGTTTCGCCATTCTGGTGTGTGTAGTAAATCACAGTAATAATTCATTGTGATTGTAATTTGGACTTCTCTAATGATGAGGTTGAATATTTTTTTTTTTTTAAATGCATTGGCCATGTGGATATCCTCTTTTGTCTAGTTTCTTGTTGATTCTTTTATTATATTTGTTGGGTCTTTTCATATGAATGTATAGGAATTCTTTATGTCTTCTGGATGGGAGTCCTTTACCAGAAATATGTATTGCAAATATCTTCTGCCAGTCTATGCCTTAAAGATAATTTTTGATGAGAGAAACTCTTAGTTTTAATATAGGAAAATTTACCAATCTTTATGGTTCATAGATTTTTGTGTACTATTTAAAAATCTCTAACTTTTTAAGACTTTATTTTTGTTTCTGTTTCCAGAAGTTTAACTGTGTTGTGTCTAGGAGTGAATTGTTTTCATTTATTTCTTGGGTTTCTTACAGCTTCTTGAATCTGTTGGTTATTATCTTTATTTAGTTTTGAAAACTTCTGTCATTAACTCTGTTGATATTGCTTTATTACTTCTGTTCTCACTGTGTTCTCCTTTTCTTATCTTCTCTTCAGTTTTTCATCTCTGTGGTTTTTGTTTTGGATATTGTTTTCTGATTTGCCTTCCAGTTCACTGATTCTCTATTTAATTATTTCTAATTTGCTGTTACACCCTTCCATTGCATTCTCAATTGGGATTATTGTATTTTTCAGCTCTAGAATTTTTCTCTCCCAATTCTGCTCTTTAATATTTTGTGGATTTCAATTCTCTGCCAAAATTTCCAGTCTTTTATTTTTACTTCTTGAACATAGTAAGCTGATAGTTCTAATATCTGGAACCTCTGCATATTTGCTTTTACTGAGCATTGTTATGACTGATTCTCATTCGTGATTGTTGTCTCCTATATGCTTGTTTATCCTTGTGTGACAGTGATTTTATTTGAAAAAAAAAAAGGTTTGTTTTTACAGAACTAGGATATTGTATTCTTCCAGAAATAAATTTTGTTGTTGTTTCAGGTACTTGAGAGCACTAGCAATCTGGTACCATCTTACCTCAGCACTATTTATATTTCAAGCTGGGTAATTCTTTACTATGGGGGGGCTTTCCTATGCCTTACGTGATGTTTAGTAGTATCTCATTGTTCTCCCACTAGAAGCCAATAGCACCTCTTCCTATTTATAACAATAAAAATTGTCTCCAGATATTGACAAATGCCATCTGGTATTTGAAAACCACTGCATTAACCCAAAACAAGGGGCTTTTATCAGGTTTAAACATAGTGGGACCTAATATTCACTTTTGTCCCCCTTGCACATCAAGGCTCCCAAAAACATAGCCTACCCTCTCAATTATCCTTTTCAGAATCCCCAGGTGGAAAGCACTACCAAATACCGTGTTTATATCTCTGGTTTTTAATTTTTAAATCTTAGTGCAGTAATTTTTACTTTGTAAAGACTTTCCTAAAGTCTTCCAAATAAATTTTAAAAAATAATCCTGGTTTTCTAGTGCTCAGTGAAGACCAAATCCAAATTTGACGTAAGGCTATATATATGCAAACACATTCCTGCTGCCTAAAGAACACCTTGTCATACCCTATGACTTACCTGCAGCTATGGACATAGGAAGTCTGTCTACACTGCCTCCTTCTCATATGGGCCATTTTGCCACCTGATAGAGGCTCTCTGTTTGCCTTGCCAGGACCCTTTTTGTTATTAGAACATTCTTCAAAACACTTGTCTAAAGAGCCAATCTTCAGCTCTAAACTTCAGTAACCCAGTCTCAAATATTAACCTGTGTTGTCTGTAAATGCCCATCCATTTTCATTAGTGATGTGTTTCCTCCTTGGTATATTGTGTCTCTTAAAGACAAGGGCTTATAGGGTCCTTTCTATAATAACTACTTATGGAGAAATCAGGGATCCTAAAAATCATCTAGTTCAAACATAGGTGGAAATTAAAGTGTAGTAAGTCCGCATAAATGATATACTGTTGTGGGATAACTAGAACTAAAAGCATGTGTCACCTCTAGAGGAATGAGGAGGGTCAGAATAAATCAACTCGCATGCAAACTAGGTAATAAAACGACAAGGCTTGGGTTGAGGAGAAGGGACAATCCTTTCCCATCGTGAAATTCAACTGGGGATGTTCCCAGGAAAAGCAAACGCGATACTGACTGTTCTTATAAAAGACTGTTCTTCTCTCTTATAAGAGAGAAGGAAATAATGTTTATTGTCTTGTATCCGGAATTTCTGCATTATTTGTTTTTACCTTTGGCAACCTTATGCAATCTGTTTGAGATAATTTTTACCCCCATTTTCAGATGAGAAAGCTGAGTTTTAGCATGCTGTAACTTGCTTCAGGTCAGCAGGCTAGTAAGTGGCAGAGCTGGGATATAAGATTTGGTCTAACCTCAAAGCCCATGATCTTTTTCTCATGCCTTGTTGCCCCTGACAGTTCTCTTAGGGTCATGACATCTCATTTGAGGGCATGTAAAATAAATGTGTATTTTAGAAGACCATCTTTCTCTAAGTTACCATTTAGTCTTAGATGGGGATCTACCATGTTTCCCCGAAATGAAGACCTACCCCAAAAATAAGCCCCAGTTAAGTCATTGGCCAGACAGACACATTTAGTACGTTATGACGATGTTCCAGAATAAGATGACATGGCTGTATTTGAATAAATGTAGATTGTTGTACATGGAAAAATAAGACATCCCCTGAAAATACGCCCCAATGCATCTTTTAGAACAAAAATTAATTTAAGATCCAGTCTTATTTTCAGGGAAATACGGTATAGAGAAGAGGAACTCATGTCAGAAAGGATCTTGTTAGGCTGGGAGATGGCCACTGGGAGAGCCCTTGGTGGGGTCAGTGTTCTCTTACCGCTCACACAAAACCAGAAATAGAAGCTAAAGAGCAGAGGTGCTTTGACTTTCTAGATTAGCACTCTCTCTTCACTTCTTAGGCCCACATTTTTCTTCTGTGGGACAAATCCTCCTAAATACAATAGTTTCTCATAAGTGACCAAACAATTCTGGTCTTTGGAACTAGGCTGGAAGTTTTGGAAGAGCAAACAAAGTATTAAATACTTTGGTAACTCTTGATGTCATCTAGAACTTGAAGAATGGGGGGTGCCACGCATATTCTTTCTTGAAGGATTTTTTTTTCTTTCCTTCTACTTTTGGTTCTGGACAGCAGAAGAAAATACAAAATACTCTCCCCAAAGAAGAGTTTAATTTCAGCAGCAAATATCTTGGAAATAACTCCAAATGAGGTCCAGCTTGGTCTCAACTTGGCCTTAGATGAAGCAATGTTCATATCACAATATAGGTAGAAGGTTCTGGGAAATTCTAGCACTACATGATGCGATTTTGTTTAAATATCCTATTCTGTGGATAACACATTATTTTGCCTTGTCAGATATATTTCCAGATTGATTCATGACCAGGTTACTTCAGGATAACTACTCAAAGGTACATTTGATGGCTGTTTCTCTTAGTCTCACAGTATTCCTTCTCACCAATTTCTCTTCTTTTTTTCTTTTTTGCCTTGCCCCACTTCATCTCATCTACAGAAAGAAGAAAATTCTAAAAGGTGTGTATTAGTTATTTCTTGAAGGATATAATATATAGACCCATTCTGTTAGTTTCTTTGGCTTTTACAAAAGTGCTGGCAGCTCCAATACTCCCAGGTTAGATATTTGGCAAAAAGTATGATGAGATTTGAAAGGGCAGTAACGTATGAAAAAGAAGCATCTTGTTAGATGGAAAATTTTTTTTACTGTATTGCAAAAATGAAACTTTAAGACTACCCAGGTGTTAAGACCTTACACTATTCATCTATATATCCTTCTTTCTCTGGAATCAGCTGATTCTATTTGTGACGTTAGAGATAGGATAATGGCTGAGAGTGTTTATTTGAAGTGCCTGAATACTGGTTTCCCCACTGACCAACTGCATGGAAAAGTTATCAACCTCTCCAAGCATTAGTTTTCTTATCTGTAAAACGGGGATAGTAATTTTTATCTTATAGTATCAATAGGATTAACCAAAGTAATGCATATAAAGTGCTGAATATAGCACCTGGCATACAGGAAGCCCTTCATCATACTATTATTTTTTTTATCATGGTAAAATACACATAACATAAAATTTACCATTTAAATCATTTTT
Source organism: Rhinolophus ferrumequinum (assembly GCF_004115265.2). Classification (NCBI taxonomy): domain Eukaryota; kingdom Metazoa; phylum Chordata; class Mammalia; order Chiroptera; family Rhinolophidae; genus Rhinolophus; species Rhinolophus ferrumequinum. Next base: position 69,645,359 of record NC_046289.1, read on the forward strand.
AAGTGTTTATACAAGTAGTTCTGTGGCATTGAGTACATTCAAATTGGGCAACCATCATTACTGTTCATCTCCAGAATGTTTCCGTCGTCCCAAACTAAAACTCTGGACCAATTATACCACAACTCCCACCCCTCTCCCCACCTGCCTCTGACAACCATCATTCTACTTTCTATCTCTATGAATTTGACTTCTATATGTATTTAATATAAGTGGACTCATATAATATTTGTGCTTTTTGTGACTGGGTCATTTCACTTAGCGTGTCTTAAAGGTTCATCCATGTTGTAGCATGTGTTAGAAAATCCTTCCTTTTTAAGGCTGAGTAATATTCCATTGTATTAACACCTACATAGTATTATTATAATAGTCAAAGGATGCTCTACTCTACCCACTGAAAAAGTGTGATTTTATTCACTTATGGCTAAGACACTGCTTCAGTGGGGATCAGCATCTCTGCTACTCATATGATAAGAAATGTAGGCTTGTGATTTTGGAGTAAAATCCTAGGATCACCTTTGAGTCCTTTTCTCCACCGGTGTTTACAAAGTTCCCGTTAGCATACACCTCACTTTCTATTCAGAGGAGCAAGACAAATATTTCTGTACTCTGATACAGGCAGACCGAAGAAAGATTTGGAGAAAAGAAGTAGGGAAAATTTTGAAAAAGAAATCTGATATTTAGTGTTAGAACAAAAATAAGAACAAGAAAGAGAAAGACCAGATAGAAAGAATGGGGCAAGCTATGGGGACAGACTGTATTATCCAAAGATGTTTGCACCAATAACTCCCATCTCACATGCTCTTCTTACAATGTGGTGTTGACATTCCTCTATCAAGAGGTGGGGTCTATTGCCTCACCCCCCTCAGACTGGGCAGAACTTCATAAATGCCTTAACTAATAGAATATGATGATAGTGATTGTATATGACTTATGAGGCTTGGTCAACAAAGCAGTACATGTTTCACCTTGGATCACTCAAGCAGCCCAGTGGAGAGGTGCTAAGGCCCCCAGCCCAGAGCCAGCACCAACTTGCCAGCTGAGTGAGTCAGTCACCTTGGAAGTGCATGTTCCAGCCCCACTCAAGCCTTCCAGTTTTCAGATAACTGTTAGACCTAACGAACATATTACTACAACTTTACAAAACTCTAAGCAAGAATTGCCCAGTTGAGTTCTTCTCAAACTAAAAAAAACCATGAAAAATAAGTGATTATTGTTGATTTAACCTACTTAGTTTGGGGGTATTTTGTTATGACAGCAATTGATAACTAATAGAGTTACCTTCTCTTGCCTTTCATCATGACACCATGATGGGCATGAAGCAAGTGTTGCTTTGAGAAGACCGACTCAGAGGTACCCAAAGTGATACAGGCATCTGTGCAGGCAGGGCCAGTGCAGGTCAACTTCAAAGACTTTTACTTCCATGTGTACATCACAGGCAGGTGAAAACGGGCACCTAGAGTCTGAAGTGGAATATTTAGCCTCAGGAATTTATGGCCTGATCATTGGACCATCAACATATGTACACGGACTATTTAAAGAATAGACAAAAGTGTATACTTATAAATTCAACAAGTTTCACTACGCTCAGCAAAGGAGAGTAAATCTTGGTGGGAGCAGAAGGGAGAGTCTTCCTGAGATGACTGATACATTTCCTAGGTCCTTACGACACACAGGCCCTCATCTCCTCCTAGGTGCTGTAATGCAGAACACAACTTTAATAATGGTTTCTACAAACCCGTAGGAGCATTCGTTTCAATTAGCAGTTCTAGAACATTTCTCCATAATGGAGTATTTTAAAGAAGAGAAGAGTTTCACATGATGAGTGAGTGGAGCAGTGGGCAGGGCTTTGGCCTTGGGGGTCGAAATTTGGATTCGAGTCTTGATGTATTTACTAACACTAAGCGTGACTTTCGTCAAGTCCCATGAACTTCAGAAGTTTTTACTCTGTGAAATGGAGATTTTATCCGATGTCTGAAGATTTTTGTAGCTGTATAACTCGATAATTTAGAAGATTTTCTAGCGATGAAATGTTTCCCCAGGTAATAGTTATGTCTATTCATTAACTGTCTATATTCACTCTGGGGCATATTTCAGTAAACTTCTAGAACTCAAGAGTGCATGGCATTTGGGAACACAACTCACAAATGAAGCAATTATAAAACAAATAGTCACATTTCTATTTAAACGGAAGGGTATTCTCCTGAAAGTCTTTTGTTCATAAATACCTGCATGTGTCAGAACATTGCTTGAAAAGAATTTTTACCTTGTGCTTAGAGCTAGAATCCAATTATATTTCTGTTCTGTTTCCCTAAGTACATTGTTTACCAACTCACAACTTGAAGTCACCAATCCCTGTGGTTCTCCCTCACACACCCCGTCTTGGGCAATTTATTTTGGGTCAGCCAAGCTGAGACAATGCATGGCTGGGTTTGTCTGTTTGGTACTGGCCTTGAATGCATCGCTAGGTTGCTCACTGCTGGTGGGGTGGATAAGGCAGAAGGGCGGAAATATGAATGATGGACTTACTGACCCAGCTCTTGCAGCTCAGTAGTAATACTGAGCTTGGGCGGTAATGAAAGTTAGAAATGACAGGTATTCTCCACGTTAGAATACTGTTGGGAAAGTTTCTTAAATGCCTCCTAAAAACAAATCTGCACTGCACACCAGACAGACATGAAACCAAGATTTATTAAAATACCCATAGCATACTTACAATTGGAAGCCATGAATGCAAATTCCAAAAAAATAGAGTTCTATCTCTTGAAACAAATTAACAGAGGTATCAACAGATTAGGATAAATATAATCTATCACAGAGATAGAATTCTTTGAATAGACAATCTACATTTTCTAACCAATATATATTATATACAAAAATACACTTGATGTAGTGACCAAGTAGTGTCAAGGAGGACACACACACACACACACACACACACACACTTTCATTATGTACAAATCAATATTGGTTCCTTCACCTTTTCTTTTTAAAAATAAATACTTCATTTGGTTGCAAATAACATTTACAAATTCAAACAATGAGTATTTCCAGCTTTGACAGAATTAATTATGCCAACAAATTAGAAATACATATTTTTAAAAATTTAAAGGGAAAAAAATACCTGAATCCAATTATCTTATTACATTAAAAAATATCCATGTAAGGTAAGGTTTCATGTCTTTAAAGTGCCTTCTCATTTCTCAAACTACCTTCATTTTTGCGGAAAATCCTTTAAGAAGGTTACACCTACAGATTGGTCCAATATACTTGAACAGAAAAGCCAGCGCTTTTGAACATCCAATTGTTCATTATTTGGGACACGCTTATACTTTCTTTTTACATGCTTTTAAGAGTCTAGCAGTTACTGTTGATCTGAACACAACCACAAATTGTCAACGTTCTGATCCTGATTCATGTAGATATTTGAATCATGAGTAGTAGTAAGAATGGAGTGGAAATAAAAAGCCTATGATTCAAAATATTTACACAGAATTAAGTCAATTTGTCCAGCAGCACAGAAAAGTTACTTTGTGCTTCAAAAATTCAGTCTTATGTCTCATAGCGGGTGACCTGCCCTGATCTATAATTTATCAAAAGAATGGTCCCAGTTAGACAGTTTTAAAGTAAAATCGATGAGAAATCAAGGACGAGAACAAACCTCCCCTCAGCCTTCTTAAAATAAAGTAGAATAAAATGAAAACGAAATGCATTTTCCATTTCTTTTATGGATTTTCCCCTCTTTGCCTAAGTGATGAGGTGACGCTGACATTAGCAAGAAGCAGTCACAGCAGTGTGTCTCAGTCGGTGACAGCACAGTGCCCTGTCCAAAGGGCTGGGAAACGGAGCATAAGGTGTGAGAGGAGAGAGTGAGGGCTCAGGGAGACATGCGGCTGTCTGTGAGAGAGAGGGGTGAAAAGAGCTGTGTCCTGGAGAAACTGTACTGGTAAAGTGAGAAAAAAAAAACAGCTGCAGGGTGTGAAAGAAGGGGAAGCGGAAGCAGTGGTATGCAAAGGAGCGAAGTGAAATGAAGCTAGATGCCAAAATGACTTTTGGGCAGGCATAGACAAAACAGGAAGGCCCAATGACAACCGACCCTATGGAAATGAGCCTGTAATTTAATGGTGTTATTTCAGCAAGCATAGGCCAGTTACATGAGGGTACCTGCTTTTCCAGCACGCTGTCAGGCACTGACCACTATGAGATACTGGGCACTCCCAGTTTTTGCCTTATCCAGATTCATGGAATTTCCATTGAAAGGCCACCCATGACACAACCATGGCACAAAAATCACCAGCTCCCTAATGAAGCGTTACATCAGCCAAATGTTGCACCACGGCTTTGTTCAAATTGTCCTTCTTCTTGTCCTTCACTTGTCTCCCTCATCCCATGGCTTGCAATCACACAAGGCAGAATGAAGACACCTAACTGCACGGGGCAAATGCATTTTAGGAAGCAGTGTCCAGAGTCCAGAGTGTTGCTAAGAATATTAAACCTTAAAGGACTTGAGATAATTTACATTTCCGTCAGGCCTGATTCCTATTAGGATGCTGACTGATTTCACTTAGGTTCTGGGCACGCAGTCCAGTGCTGATTTTCCAGGCCAAAGCACGATTCCCTAAATCAAAGTCCAGGGGCACGCTGCTTCCCGCACTAGTCTAAATTAAAACTCAATGAAAGGAAGACTATAATGAATCAATGACGTTTGCTTTAAAGAGTCTTAAAAATTATTCAAGCTCTAATTTTAAAAGTTTTTGCATTTGTAGGAGTATCTTAGTTGTATCTTTAAAGAGATGTCGTTTTTTTAATGCTTATATTCTTTGAAGATTACACGTCCTTTTAGGGTAATATTATTTGTGTCTTGATAAATTGAAGAATTGCAGAATTATAAAATTAATAACTTGGAGTAGACCTATTCCTCTAGTAGACCTAAAAATCCTACGTGTGTCACCCTGGGCAGACAGAAGATGTGTCGCTAGACTTTCCCCCTCACTCATGGATTTGTTTCCAAAGGAAATGGATGTCTTTGGAGGACTATGCCGAGTGCAGTCTCAGTGGGGCTGAGACCACCTTTCTTATGTCTTGGTGGTCAGGTGTGAAGAAATTAAATTATAGCTAGGGAAAAACTGCCAAGAAGAAAGGAAAAAAAATGAGCTCAAACCTATCTAAAATGTAAAGAACATGAATTTCCTTCTATTCTCTTATTGGGAAGAGTAGCCTAAGTTTTTTATGCTATATGAGTATACCTATTTTTATATATCTCATAGAAAAAAATCTGGAATCCAAAATTCATCCCAAGAGTTCCCAGAGAGTTTTTCCTTCCTGAATATATCTATTGTCCCTCCACATATGGGGAGGTAGAGAGTAATTCACCTGTATGCTCAGTAGTCTATGGAACTAGCCTTTTATTTTGGAAAGCTGACCCAGATGAATAAACAAAAATATAGCTGTTTCATGACAAGAATGGAAGCAAGCCCTGAAAGAGAACAATGAAAGAAAGTAGCTACAGCTTTGCCCAAGATGTTGACGACCCACTGTGAACGCACGCTGAAAACACTCTTAGTTGAGGTGCTAAGTACAACGCACTGGCAGCTCACGCTATATATGGGGAGAGATATTCATTCTCCTTTAAGGCATTTTCACAGTGTCAAAGACAGAGAGCCCCTTGGGGTTTGCATGGGTAGAATTTAGGGAAATGCTCAGCCTATAAAACAACCTAGATTGGTAGAAGGTTGTTGATTCCATGGAGAAGAATTCAAGTTCTTTGGAGGTGAATTTCTGCTGGAAACGATGGACTCATTTGCATTTTGCTAGTCTAATGCTATCAAATTTCACATAAAACATAAAAAATAAATTAGCCCCCAGAAGTATCCGAATAAACTTTTAGAAAGGGAGACAGACTAGACATTCTTAATATTAAGATTTTTTAAAAATAGAAAATTATATGAACATAGGTGGAATGTAGAAGAATAAATTAATGGCTTTAGCTACCACTTCCATATAAAAATCTTACATTAAGTCAGTCTTTCCCAGATCATAGAATGGAGAAGAAATTCATGAACAAGTACTTCATAGATGTAATATGCAATAAAGACTGGAGTTCATTTGAACCATGTCTGAAGTGAACCATCAGAGAAAGGAGGACGAGAAGGAAAGGGTCCTCTGTGTAATTTTCTACCACAGTGTGTGTGGGGGGTAGGGGTTGGAAGAGGGGCTGGGGTTAAAAGGGGAGTGAATCCAGTAAGGTTCATTTGGGGGCAGCCAACCTATTGACTGGGGCTTGATTTACTTCCCAATCTCTTTGTTGGTAGAAACTGCATGCGGACTTAAGAAACCAAGTAAGCTAGCTGCCATTTTAACATCTTCACATTTCCAAGTACGTTTTCAACTACACAAATTTCCCACATGCTAAGTTTATATCACGGTGTTGGTTAAAAGTCTTGGAACAAATAAGACTACTGAATTGGCTTCAAGTTTTACATGTTAAAACTTTCTTGAATTCACTAGTGCCCAACAAAGCGTTGCTCTGGAGGGTTTGGTAGATTGCCCATTCCTTGGGAAGGGAAATGAAGAATTGTGAAATTAACATTCAGTGCTTCTAACAAGGTGTCAACAACTGATGGGTGTGCAGAAATGACACAAAATGGACCTCTCAGTCACATACAGCTATGTAATAGAGCCTAGTTATGCCTGGATTCAATTGCTAATGGAATTATAAATACTGGTATGTGAGTGAGTCTAAAGGAGTCAGATATGCTGAGGCATGTTTCCCAAGGTGCTTTTCTTTAAGTGACTTCTGCACCAATAATAGAGAAGGTTCCAAACAGTTGGATTGTGTTTCTCTACAGCTGGAAAATGGAAATATATCCAACAAGTTATTTGCATTTTGGAAAGGCTAAAAACTATTCAAAAATAAACTCATTAGATTTCTCAGTATGTCGATTTTTGTGAGTCAGGAACTAATAGACTAATTTGTGGGTTTCCAAATCTGTTGATGCTTTTTATTTTCCGTTCTAGCTCTTGGCCTTTTCTTTCTTTCTTTCTTTTTTTTTTTTTTTTCTGATTAGAATAGGCAGGATCAAAGAAAAATGAAGCTCAAATCTAAGAGTTCTTCCTGGTAATTCTTAAAGACAACTTAACCTACTTTATAAAGTCATATATTTGATATTTGGATCAGATATTTTTGGGGAAAAGCTATTTTTTGGACTTCTTTCCTCTCCTTAACTCAGAAAGCCCTAAATTGATTTTACCTTTGTTTCGGGGAGGGGAGAGTATGACAAAATAGACCAGTTTAGGATGTCAGGGAATGAAGAGGCTCCCCTGCCAACGTTACAGTCTGGTTACTGGGAACGAGACTGCAGGTCTGCGTGGCTGATTGCCCTTCACACGCTGACTAGGTGTTGTTTCCTGTGCTGCGCAGGCAGTGATCCGCATTCACAACACCAGGCAAGGGAGAAGAAGAAATAGAAATGAGAAAACATAACATTCAGGAAAGCCAGAATGTAGTTAAAACAAAAATTCCCCCATTGCAGGCAGTATAATCTATGGAGAGATGTGCAAAAATACACTTACACCTCTTCTGCCACATCCGATCCTGGTCTTTGAGAAACCGTACTGACAGCTATCTTTGTGGAGGATCCCAATATCACCAAAGAGTTTTATTTCTTCCTTCAGTTTCTCCAGTTGCAGTGTATGAGCTTTTCATTTAGGAAACTCCTTTCCTTACGGTACTCATGGACAAAGGGGCTGCCTGAGGGAGGGCTCAGGTGGTGTGCAGCTTCTACTGTCCTCACTGCAGGGGTTGGGGGGCACCCAATCTGACATTCAATTCCTCAACCAGGGGGCCAATTTGTTTTGGCTACAACATTTCAAGGTGTAATAGCAATACTGTGTTTCCTTACTGTACGTTTCAGATTTCAGAAATTCTTCCTCCATAATTCCCAGATAGTTGTGGCAAGTATTTCAAGAGACATCATGGACGTCAACTCAAGTATTCAAAGGGCAACTGTTGGGCAACAGATCCATCACCTGTGACCATGGGGGCTCCACCATCAGAGTCATCCATTTCTGCTTGGCCACACTTTCCCCTTTTTTCTCCCCCCGGTAAGTTGCCTCTTCTTGGGTTAAAAGCCATACAGCACACCATCTTCTAACCCGATTTTTGAAACCTCGCAGGTCTGCTGTTTTTTTTAACCTAACATGTTTATATCATGCTCTGGTGTAATATATGGCATACTTGTGTGCTCACAGATGATGCAAGAATCTGAATTGCTATCCAACTGTACCCTCAGATTTAATGAATTTTAGCGAGGAAGAAAAGATGTTGTTTCTAATTTAAGATTTCTCAGCGTGTGACTGGTAAGGCAGGAGTGAGTGTCTGGTTAAACACAGAGAAGCAATACTGGTCACTCTCCCTCTCGTTCAGGGAAGGCTGTGCTTAGAACACCCACTTAAACCATGGTTGCCTCTTATGCCTAAGCTGCTAAGTGGTACCCCAACTACTTCCTCTCCATAAAAAATTTAGAGACATCTGTTGCATTTAACACAATCTCAACATGTGTTTTAGAGGAATCATTTTAAGGGTCCCCAGGTTGTTTTAGATGGCCCACCTTGAAACTCTTGTGAATCTTTACTGAGTATCAACCTAAGCTGGAAATGAAGACTGGGTCAATAACCCAGTACATGTGTGGACCTGGGAGGGGGCATCCAAATACATATGGTAGGATTCAAACTGGGTGAAAATAATGGAAATCCTGCCCTGGTGTCTAATATACTGACATACTATTAATATATTTGACTACTCTTACAAAATCATTAGGTTTCCTGAACAGAGGCAGGCAAATTTCACTCTTTAGAAATAGCTTATTTTACTACTAATTTCTAGTCAGTCCATGAGGATGAAATCCAACTTGGGCTACATTTATCTAACTCTCAAGTTAAATATTTCCACCCATGATTCTTCAGCACGGGTTCCCTGAGAGCTTGTTCTTACAGGATTAGGCGGCCAAAATGACAGTCTTGCTTCTCGTCAGTGATTTGATTTGTGAGCATCCTACTTCAGGACCCGAACTGTATGACAGTGGCTCCATGGAAAGACACCTGCTGCTGTCTCCCGTCAAGTCTATAAGGACCATAAGGATCTAGACTTATGTTGGTCTCACTGAATTCTAAGTTGATTCCCAAGGCATTGGCAAAACAGGCCCTTTTCTTTTGAATGATAATACTAGAAGGAATGTCACAGAGCCCAGCATGGCTGTAAGTGGAATTTGTTTTAAATCGATGAATTCCTTAGGTTTTCTTCACGGTTAAGTGAAAATGACAAAACACTATCAGAAAGCAGTATGAAAAGCTTCTTGCTCACAAGCACCTTCTTTCAGTCATGGAAGTTCCTTACTAGTTTTTCTATTTTACTTGTCCCATCCTTCTATTTTGAATTGAAAAAACAAAACAAAGCCATCTATGTTACTACATTCCTTTCTTTTGAATTGTTAGAAAAGGTGGGTAGCACCTGCAAGAATATGGCTTCAGAGACTTGATTTGATCCTGACTGGGCATTCTTGATTCCCGAGATGGGCATGACATTAGGACATGGTGCCGCTTTAATTAGCTGAATCTATTATGAGGTCCCTGAGAGGGCTGATCACTGGCAGGCATTTCCTGGGCAGAAACTCAGGCACCTGGCAAGTTGAGAGGTTCTGGAAAGATCTTGGGGGAAGGGGCAGGCCATACACCGCAGCCAGATCGAGAAGGGTTTGAAGTTTGTTGTCCTTTTCTATACTGTCCTCCACCAACTGGAGGTGCAAGCTCGGACCTTTCTCCCTTCAATGCCCAATGCTACTCTTTGATCCCATTCTCAATTCACCCCCAGCCCCTCTTCTGCCCTCACAAGATAGATTAATTTCCCTTGCTACTCAAGGGGCAATGGGCATATCAGCTGCCGGGGTCTGAAAAAGCTGCCTATGCATGATATACTACTCAAAGTTTAATATTAACATAATTACGTTCTTTGTATTTGGATGCAGAAAACTTTTTTTCTGCCCTTAATTTTTCAGACATCAAAGACCCCTGCTTCACCCTTTGTCACATGCTGGTCAGTCAAGGTCATGGTAAAGATTATGAGTAGCATTTGCTCTCCTGTCTGGAAACCGCCTGCTGGGATTAGAGGGAACAGTCCAGCCACACACAGTCCCAGAACATGACATAGGGCTCAGCTGCACGTCAACATGTCATTCACGAACGTTCTGAAATGTGAAAAGTGCTCTGTAACTGGGTCACTTGTTCAAGCAGTTGCTTTGACTGCAAGTCTGTCCCTGCTTACGTATCACTGGTTCTTCTGGGAGAAGGGGTGGAGAATCCCTGCTGATTCAGGAAACCATAATGAACTGATATAAAAACAAAAGACTGGGTCTCACTTAACAGCTGATGTCAATTCCATTATCATAATTTGTTCTCCAGGATGAAGTTTACGGCTACTTAACCCCTTCTCCACCCATGTATAATTCCATTTTCTCTCCTTTTCGTTACATGAACAACAACAAGAAAATAACCATTTCTCTTGTTTGGGAAATACATAGTCTTGGACTTCTTAAAAAACAGTTTTGGTAAGTTTCAACATTTTTGGCGAGAACGATGCTTTAAGCTCTTGCTGCAATAGGATCAAAATTAAGAATACTAATTAAACCAGCAGTGTGTAAAGGCTTGAACTCTCTCAAGGCAACTGTCATAAAAGATCCTTTTTTTCTGTCACAAATTTACATGTATCAAGCTTGGACTAGAAAGCTTGAAATCTCCACTTTTTTAAAAAATTGGAAAATCTTGGTATTTCTTCTGGTCTTAAACAAAGTGAACTTAGGACCTCTACAAGAAACAATTATCAAATACTCCTGCGATGTTCCCTTAAGCAGATTTTCATTGTTTCTGTGGCTTAACAAGGGACTTCTTTAAGAAGGCACGGGATGCTCATTGCAGATGACCTCAGGAAGAGACGAGCAAAACAAACAGTAACGTATCTTTCAGGAACTTCCTGCAGCATTTGTGTTGGACCACGCAAGGTACTGCTCGTCTTGCTATCATCATTTTCATGTGTCTGTTTCAGTTGGTGGACACACTGGCTTCCTTCTGACGCAGTCTTTCTTTCTGTTGTTTGAGAAGAAAAGTGAGTTTATTCTTTTTATTTTTTTAAATTTCCACCTTGCTCAAATTTTGATAAATTTCTCAAATTTTGGTCTAGAATGCTGAATAGAGTTGTACCAAACACCCAAGAAATGAGAGTATCTCTGTCTTCCTTTCCTGAAACCTGTTCCTGCCAACCTATCACCTGTACCCTCCAAAAAACAAACAAAATGAATAACCAGCAAACCAAAATGAACAGTCAACCAAGTATATTCATCTAAAGCACCAGCCTTTCTCATGCCATGCTGTTGTTCTGTGATGGAGGTGTTAACCTGCAGTGTTACTCAAAGACTCCTCCTATCCCCACCTGTGGCCTACTGATGGAATTAGGGAATGCTCAAGAAATTATCTCTAGAGAGTCTAGATATGGACAATCAAAATGGAAGATGACCAGATTCAGTCTATGCATAAGGGCAGGAGCTCCCATTTGGCCATGGAGCTCCATGCTCTGCTCTCCCTAAGCTTCCTTCCCAAGGACAGCCTTCTAATGGGGAAGGATAGGTAAGCCTGCTGGCATGATGGAAAAATAAACTAGAGTACATGAAACAGAAACATGGAAGCTTCCTGTTTCTAGGACTTTAGAGAAGTAAATACATTAAACATGGTGATGATGGGTGTGTCTGCTTAGGGGCGGGCAAATAGGAGGCTGAAAAAGAAATGGGAAGAGCAGATGTGGGGAGAAGCCCTTTGAGGATGGATCCTCAGCTGCTTGTGATCTGTGACATGTGACATTGCAGGGAATTACTATATTGGCCTGGATATAAACTTGAGTTGATGATTTTTGAACAACCATCCTGAGTTTGGATTCCATTCCTGACTTGTGAAATTGAATCTGGAATCGGTTTACAAACTCTTCTTAATTCCCCCTCAAACAAACATACAACAAGACAAATAACCCTAACAAGTGGAGAATCACAACTGGGAGCTTGCTCACCATGGGGGTTACCTATAAAAGAAATGCCAGAGTATGCCCACTGTTCCCCTTTGTCCACAGGGCTGAGTCCATTCTCTGCCCCTGAAAATAAGATTTGGCTGTAAAAAGTTAGGATAGAGGCATAAATAAGAGGCCTGGGAAAAGGGGTAGAAGCCGATGGAGGAAAATAAAAATTATGCTTGAGCCCACTTCCACCCAAAAGCATAGGGATCAGTGTAATGAATACACTGTCAGTGGGCACCGAGGTCATGTCCATTCAGGAAAGGGCTGTGTGCACTAACTGTGGCTGTTCCTGACCAAGCTATATGGCTCTGACTTCACTATTTCTCACTCAACATTCATGTAGCTGCTGATGGGATTGGTATGAGAAATAGCATGGTCCACCAACAGAAATAATCTCACTTTCTAATTCATGCTCCATTTAGATTGTCAAAGGATTTGAAGCAGCTGGCAAAAAGTACTTGTGACACAAAAGGACAAAATAAGTAGCTGAAGGAGATCAGGGCATAAGGAAGGTAAGGTCTGAAAACCAGAACGAGGAGAGTGATACTTCTACTTATCACTCATTGCTATTCTCCACTGCAAGGTCAACCAAAGCTGCTGAAACGTGTAATAATGAGAATAAGAGCTAATATTTATTGAGCTCTTATTATATGCTAGGCACTTTACATGTCTCTTCTCAGCTTCCTCAAAATAACCTGAAAGCAAAGGTAATATTATTTCCCTCTCTTGATCAAAGAGGGAGGAGTAACTTCACTAAGGTTTTACAACTAGTAAGTGGCTGAGTTGGGATTCAAACCCTGTCACCTCGTGTTCCTAACCATTTAGTTATTCTGACTATGTCAGGAATGAATGGTGGAAATTCATTATGACCCTTCCTGAAAACAGGGCTGTGAAGGACAACTTCTCACAGCCAGGAAGTCTGACAAGACTGCTAGTTTCTAGGACAGGGAGAGACATCAGGAAACCCAGAGTCTAGTGCTGGTTTTTGTTATCCATTTGTGAAATGATTCTGCATCTCAGTTTTCCCAACTATGAAAAGAGGATTAAACCGTACCCCTTTTTTTAACAGAGAAAAGGAATTAATGAGGGTGAAATGCTGAAACATTTCAGGAGAAAGGTGCTTTGAGGTAAAGTAGATGGATCATGACACGGGGTGGAGTGTGAAAGCGTAAGTGATTCAATTTGGTTTATCAGGAAATGACCTTTGTTGAGTACACTGGGAGAACACACGAGCTGTGTTTTGTTCCTTACTCCTTCCATATGACCTACCATTGCCGTGAGTTTTATCCTTTAAACACAGAAACACTCCTGGGTGCACCTCAGTTATAATGAATAATTTTGAGGTAATGTTGAAAATGCATCTCACCAGACTAGCCGTGGGATTGATTTTCTTTGTCTCCACTTTCTTCTCTGATGTCAACTTGCTGACTGATTCCTGAGCCATTTTCAATCTGAAATCAAAACAGAGAGTGGGGGTGGGGGGAAGAAGAGAAGGGAGCAGGAAAAAAGAAAGAAGAAAAAGTAAGAGGTCAGGTTAAAGAGAGATTCAAATGATGTTGAGTTAACCAATCAACAGTTTGGAAATATAAGGAATGGTTTTTCAATGCTTTTAATTATTAAATTCAAACTCTAATTAGGTGTGAAGACATGTCTTCTGTGTTATCAATAGTAAATTACCTTCACTGGCTAGATGACTTTGGGAAGCCTGTGTTTTTGTGATGAATGCGGGAACTTCTAATCCATAGAAAACTGGATGCACTCACTTTACTCTTCTGCATACTTCAAGGCTATCTGGCTTGTAATCCACTCAGTACATTATATGGACACAATTTTGAAAACTGAAGTTTTCAGGAAACATCATGAAAACTACAAATATCAAAATTCACTAATTCACATCAAGTAAAAAGACAACTGACAAAAATGGAAGAAAATATATGTAAATCATATACCGGACAAAGGACTTGTATTCAGAATACATGAAGAACTTTTACAACTCAAATAAAAAGACAAATTACCCAATTAAAAATTACGCAATTAAAAAGTCGGCAAAGGATTTTAATAGACATGTCGGCAATGATGATATACAAATGGCCAATAAGCACAGGAAAAAATACTCTACAATATTAGTTCCCAGGGAAATGCAAATCAGAAGAAGCCACGTCGAGATTGGTACCGTTTCCCTGAAAATAAGACCTAACCAGACAATCAGCTCTAGTGCGTCTTTTGGAGCAAAAATTAATATAAGACCTGGTATTATATTATATTATATTATATTATATTATATTATATTATATTATATTATATTATATTAAAGACCCAGCCTTATATTATAGTAAAATGAGACTGGGTCTTTTATTAATTTTTGTTCCAAAAGATGCATTAGAGCTGATGGTCTGGCTAGGTCTTATTTTCGGGGACACACGGTAGGAGGGGCAGAGATGTGAAATGCCATAGGCATATGTGGCAGTTAAAAATTGGAAGGAATATTTCAGCTGTGGAAGTCCCCCCTGAGAAGCAAAGGGTCCCAGCCTGACATCGGGCTCCCCAACCCAGGGTTCCAGTGCTAGGAAGAGAAGTCCCCATAACATCTGCCTATGAAAACCAGCAGAGATTGCGGCTGAGTAAGAAGGCTGCTGGAGTCCCATGTACTCCTCTTAAAGCACCCACACACGGACTTACTTATTGACAGACTCACTTGCTCTGAGCTCCAGAGTTGGGGCAGCAGCTCGAAAGGCACCAGGGTCATATGGGGAGGAAGTGAATTGTCTGGCTTTAAGCTGAGGGCTGGAGGGGCAGCTTTCTCCCAGACAGAAGTGTTGGCAAAAGGCATTGTTCCTTTGTTGAGCCCTCCCCAACCTAGCCAGCACATGCAGGTGGGTGCCATATCTGAGTCTCCATAAACCTGACTGACACTGCTGGCCCTGCGTGGGTGAGACCCCATCCCACTCAACTTGTGGGCCCACCCAAGCTGCTCCCAGTGACTTTTCTGTAGAAATGGCTTGTCTTGGCTCATACTTTGGACTTTCCTAAAACCTCAGAGTTCACAAACTGTAAACAAACAGCATCTGGCCTTGGTGTGCCCCGTACTCTTGCTAGCAGCTCCACGCCGGTCACCAGTGGCAGCTAGCCTCAGTTCATAGTTCAACCTGTCCCTCCAACCCTAGCACAAGTAGCAATCATCTAAAGATCACTTTGTAACTCACATCATGTGGCCCCTGGCAGGGCACAGCCAACAGCTGATCTTGGTCTGCAACAGAACCCCTCTCAAGAGGACCCAGAACCAGCACACCTGGTGGCCAGCTTCACACCACACCAGAGCACTAACCAACCACCTCCACAAATGACACACCCAAAGGGCAGACTCAGCAGGCACCAGAGCCCTGCTCAAGTGAATCTGCTATATAGGGTCAGCCCCTGCACAACAGTTCCTCCACTGTAGTCACAGCCAGTCCTCACAACCAATCAGCCTGAGAGTCAATCCCTCCCCTTGACATGCAAACAGCAACCAAGGTTTAACTACAACCCACAACCTACACAGGGCACACACAACCCACACAGGAGACATACTTGGAACACCTGGCTAGAGTGACCAGGGAGACTGCACCACTGGGCTCCACAGAAAACCTACTACATAAGGTCATACTACTAAGACTGGGAGGCATAGCAACTCTACCTAATACATAGAAACAAACACAGGGAGGCAGCCAAAATGGGGAGACAAAGAAACATTATCCAAATAAAAGAACAGAACAAGGCTCCAGAAAAACAACTAAACAAAATGGAGACAAGCAATCTACCAGATGCAGAGTTCAAAACGCTGTGTATAAGGATGCTCAATGATTGCAGTGAGAACTTCAACAAAGAGATAGGAAACATAAAGTGGTGATAGAAAATATAAAAGAGAACCAGTCAGAAATGAAGAACACAATAACTGAAATGAAGAATTAGATGGAATCAACAGTTTAGATGAAGCAGATGATCAACTCGGCGACTGAGAAGATAAGGTAGCATAAAACACCCAATCAAAACAGCAAAAAGAAAAAAGAATCCAAAAAATTGAGGATAGGGGCCCCTGGGACAACATTAAGCGTATCAACATTCGCACCATAGGCATACCAAAAAGAGAAGAGAGAGAGAGCAAGAAGTTGTAAACCATTTTGAAGAAATAATGACAGAAAACTTCCCTAATCTGGTGAAGGAATTAGACATATAAGTTTAGGTAGCACAGAGAGTCCCAAACATGATGAACCCAAAGAGGCCCACACCAAAACACATCAAAATGCCAAAGGTTAATGACAAAGAGAGAATTTTAAAAGCAGCAAGAGAAAAGTAGGTACCATGCTTCCCCAAAAATAAGACCTAGCCGGACCATCAGCTCTAATGCGCCTTTTCGAGCAAAACGTAATAGAAGACCCGGTATCATATCATATCATATCATATCATATCATATCATATCATATCATATCATATCATATCATATCACATATTTATTATATTATATATATTATATTATATTATTTTATATAAGACCCGGTCTTATTTTACTATAAGTAAAATTACTTATTTTACTTATAGTAAAATAAGACCGGGTCTTACATTAATTTTTGCTCCAGAAGATGCATTAGAGCTGATGGTCCAGCTAGGTCTTATTTTTGGGGAAACACAGTAGTTACCTACAAGGGAGCTCCCATTTTGATTTCTCAGCAGAAACTTTGCAGGTCAGAAGGGAGTGGCAGGAAATATTCAAAGTGACGAAAAGCAGGGACCTACAACCAAGACTACTCTACTCAGCAAAGCTATCATTTTAGAATCCAAGGATACATAACGTGCTACCCAGACAAGTAAAACCTAAAAGAGTTCATCATCACCAAACCAGTATTACAAGAAATGTTAGAGGGACTTGTTTAAGAAAAATAAGAAAAAAGATGAAAAATATGAATAATAAAATGGCAATAATTACATATCTATCAACAATTATTTTAAATGTAAATGGATTAAATACTCCAATCAAAAGACATAGGGTGGCTGAATGGATAAGAAAACAAGACTCATACACATGCTGCCTACAATAGACTCACTTCAGATCAAAGACATACAGAAACTGAAAGTAAAGGAATGGAAAAAGATATTTCATGAAAATGGAAACTAAAAAAACAGCTGGGGTGGTAATACTTATACCAAACAAAATGTACTTTAAAACAAAGGCTATAACAAGAGACAAAAAGAACCCAGTAATCCCACTTCTGAGTATTTATTGGAAGACACCCAAAACACTGCTTCGAAGGGACATATGCATCCATATGTTCATTACAGCATTATTCACAATAGCTGAGGTCTGGAGGCAACCTGGGTGTCCATCAATGGATGAATGGATAAAGAAGAGGTGGTACAGATATGCAATGGAATATCACTCAGCCATAAAAGAGAATGAAATCTTGCCATCTGCAACAACATGGGTGGACCTAGAATGTATTGTGCTGAGTGGAGTAAGTAAGAGAGAGAAAGACAAATGCTATATGATTTCACTTATATGTGGAATCTAAAGAACAAGATAAATGAACAAACAAAACAAACAAATCCATAGATATAGAGAACACCTTGAAGATTACCAGATGGGAGGGGGGTTGGGAGGGTGCGTGGAAAAGGTGAAGGGATTAAAATGCACAAATTGGTAGTTACAAAATAGTCATAGCATCTCTATGTAAAGTATAGTATAAGGAATGTAGTCAGTGAGATTGTAGTAACTATGTATGGTGTCAGATGGATACTAGATTTATCAGGTGATCACTTATTAAGTTATATAAATGTCTAAGCACATGTTGTACACCTGAAACTAATACCGTGCTTCCCTGAAAATAAGGCGTAGCTGGAAAATCAGCTCTAATGCATCTTTTGGAGCAAAAATTAATATAAGACCCAGTATTATATTATATTATATTATATTATATTATATTATATTAATATTATAAGACTGGGTCTTATATTATAGTAAAATAAGACCGGGTCTCATATTAATTTTTGCTCCAAAAGATGCATTAGAGCTGATTGTCCAGCTACGTCTTATTTTCAGGGAAACACAATATATTACTGTATGTCAACTGTAATTGAGAAATGAAAAGTAATTTGAAAAGGAAAAAATCCACACATTATGATTCCATTTATATGAAATATCCAGAATAGGCAAATCCACAGAAGCAAAAAGTAGATTAGCAATGCCAGGGGCTGGGGAGAGGTGAGAATGGGAGAGACGGCTAAGGGGTTTCTCCTAAAATTAAATAGTGGTGATGACTGCACATCCTTGTGAATATACTGAAAACCACTGAGTTGTACACTATGACAGGGTAAATTTTACACTATATGAATTATATCTCGATAAAGCTGTTATAAAAAATTCATCAAAACACACAATGTGATATATAGATGATGTATTACAGAATTGTACATTTGAAACCTATGTAACTTTACTAACCATTCTCACCCCAATAAACTTTAATTTAAAAAGAATAAAAATAATTTAAAAACAATTCCTCAGTTGAACATATTATTTCTTATTTACTGCATCAATTCAACAATGTATTTCTTATCCATCAGGCTGACAAATCTAATAGTCAGACAATACCAACTGTTATTGAGGACGTGGAGAAATGGGAACTACCAAACAGTTCATGAGAAAGTGTAAATTGGGACAGCTGGCTATAGCAATATCAAGTAAAACTGCAAACATGCATATCCTATGAGCCATCAATTTCTCTTCTAGGGAGATGCCCAAAAGAAACTTATACACTGACACAGGACTTTTATGGCAGTGATATATGCAATAATGAAAAACCAGAAGCAACCTAGTGATTAGGTTCAGTAGGATAATGGATAGATGATAATGGCCAATAATAGCTAACATTTATTGGGCGCCTAATCTGCGCCAGGTACTGTTCTGCCTTCTTTATTTGAATTAAATCATTGAATTCTCATGACAATCCTTCTGAGATAGAAACTTTCACTATTCCTATTTTACAAGCCTTAACCACTTTGCGATACTGCTTTTTAAATTCTATTCATTTAATGGAATATGGTATAACCGTGAAAAGGAATGAATTCAACAATTATAGATAGCAGAAGCATGATATTGAAAGAGTGAAGATTTCCATAAAGAGGCCATGTAGTATGACGATATAGTGCTCAGGTCCTCAAGCCCGGCTGTGGGAATATTTCCCAGCCCCAGCACTGATTAGCTGTGTGACTCTGGGCAAGTGACGTCCCTGTGCACCTTGATTTCCTTAAAAAGGGGACAACAACAATAGTGTTGGCTACATAGAGTAAATGAAAGGATGGAGACAACACAGTTCCAGGCAGACTGTAATCACTCCATAAATGTTTGCTACTATTGTTACTATATGCATGCAGTATGCTGCATTGTATATGTGTCTGTAAATGGTACCCACAAAACAGTATTTTTCACAGATGCCTGCATGTGTGTACAAACATACAGATAAACATCTATCTATATTTATACACAGACTGGAAAGATACTCACTAGTTTCATGACAGAGGTTATCGCTAGAAAGATGGAAGAAGAAAATGGCTTTGGAAGGTAGTTCATAGAATAATATAATTTCATTTTAAAATACAATGCTTCATTTTTTAATTACATTTTTCTTAAGAAATATGTGGCAAAATGTCAACAGTTAATTCTAGGTGGTGGGAATATGAGTGTGCTATATTATTCTTTGTGTATTCTTTATTTTGAAATTTTCTTCAAAAATATTTTAAAATACTAAATATTTAAAAATTCAACAACCACAGACACTTTAAAACAATGAACACGCTTTTTCTTCAGGGCCTCAAATAAAAATCTTTTGCTCAACATTAATCACATACTTGTTTAATATTGAAGAAGTGGTTGAGTGTCTTAGCTCTTTACTTAGTTAATTTTATACAATTTACTTAAAACATACGCTTAGTAATCCAATCTCCCAGTCCACATGCACAAGTTAGTTACAATGAATTCAACATGTTGACTTGTGCATCAGAAGAGAAATAAAAATGAGACAAAGATGAGCAATGATTTATATAACCCAAGAAGAAATACATCTGCAAAGCTGCCCTGAGAAGGGGCATTTCCCAGCTCTGACATAGGTCTGAGTGTACACACCACACTGCCTACTAAACTTTCCTGTTTGCAGCAGCAATAACTATAATTATACCTATACCCACACAGGAAAAGACTGCACTAAAGGGATCAAGACCAAGTCAGACTACACTGGAGACTCTGACTATTAAGGGATTTGCAAAACAAGATGACGGTGCTGTAAATGAGGTCACAGCTGGTGGAGCATCCACTGGTCTTGGCTTTTCTCCAGCAAGATTTGCTTTCAAGGAGAACACCTATTAGTGATCCTTTAATCTCAATTCCATTGGAGTGGTTTGGAATTGCTATTTCTCTCCAGGCCTCCTAAGTTTTAGGGAAGCTTTTCCTGATCACCTTTTGCTTTAGTAGTTCCTTTTCACCTTTGAATTCTGGTCTCTTCTTTCAGAGCTGGTCTTGTATCATACGCCTGCTCAGCATCGCCTCCTCCAATTTCTATCTCCCTCAGCAGCCCTGCAACCACTCGCCATGTTCTCTGGATATCTGGGGTGATGCTGGTGGCTGAGGATGTGGAGGCAAGGGGGAGGGGAGCCAACCTAAGGTCCTGTCCCCTCTGCGAACATTTTCCTACTGGTCAGTGGCGGTTTTGCAGATTACCTCCAGTCCACCCCCACCCCACCCCAAGCTCCCCAGTGTCAATTCTGATCGTAGGGATTCATCCTGCTCTTCTCCAAATGTTCTCATTCAATTACTATGTCTCCCTTTCATAGGGCACTCTGGAAGATTACAAAGGATTAGGAGAAGGCAAAGGTTGGTGGCGAGTGGCTTCAGCATCAGCTAGACTTGATTTTAACCCTGCCGGTTATTAGAAGTGTTGGAACTTGGGGCAAGTTAATCAACTTTTCTGGATTTCATTTCTGTTTCCTTATCTGTGAAATGGAGGTTAATCTCAACCACAAAGTACTATTCTGAAGATTAAATGAATTAATGTATGTAAAACATCTATTATACCTGGTATATAGCAAGTGGTCAATAAAGGATGACCATTACGAATCTTCCATCCCAGGAAGAGAGGAACTCCTTAAGAATGCATGCAAACAGTTTCTAATTATAAATTAAACAAGTGGAGCGATTAGTTATATACTATCTTGCAGTAATATATTTGATGTTGCCTGAAAGGAAACCAAATAAATTATTGCCATTACCCTGAAATTTAGCAAACCAAGGAACTCACCTCAATTTTTCTGATCTGAACACAAATTCTAAAAGTCCAATCTAGAAGCTAAACTTTGATGCAGTTATGACAAAAATTTCTCAACCAGATCAGAGAAACTTCAAAACAAAGGCTGCATCTATTTCCTTACAGTTTTCTAAGTTTCATGGAGGTGATTATTATAAATAAAATTCAAATTTCAAATAGTGTAGAACTTGGGAGTAAGCATATATTTTTTTTCATACTAACCTTATTTTTTCTGATAACCAAAAATGACACCTGTTCGTTATAGAAAATGTATGTTTATACATTTACAACTATACTTTTAATTTATACTGCATATTTAAAACTATAAAGAACAAGAAGGACTCACTGGCCACTGAAGTTAACTATTTTTCTCAGCCTGTAGGCAAGACATTAATTGGACCAACTACTAAAAATTATCACGTGAAAAACTGTCAGCTAGAAGATACACGAGGGTAGAGACAGCGACTACCATTTTTACTGCTGCATCCTTGGCTCTTGATACAGCTGCTAGCCTGCCTGTACACGTCGTGCAGGAATAGAGACCTACAAAATGGAGTGGGAAAAAATCCTTTACTTTCCTAAAATACTGCTCATTTGCATTTTGTGAACATGCTGAGCCCGTGAGGCTTCATGGGGGTGTGACCTGTGCCGTCCCATGGGGCCCGTGGGTTTAATGCTCGGCTGTCACCGTTTTGAAATTCTGTTTTCAACAGGGCCTCCACCAATTGTGTAGGTGGTCCCACCTCAGACTTTCTAGGACATTTACAGTCCTTTTTATGAATCAAGTGGAACATGTTTTTCAACCTTCCCCCGCCCCCTCCAGGGTACATTTATTACATGAAGAGAGGTAAATTTGACTGGATAGAGTTGACGCCTCTCTCCAAAGTTCACGTATCTTACTGTGCTGTGATCATTTCTAGGCACCTGCCTTGTACGCTAGGCTGCAGCTCCTCAAAAGCAGGGGGTATGACTTCACTGTCTTTCTTTCCTCAGCATCTTGCACTGTACCTGGCATAAGTGATCAACAAATACTGGAATAGATGAAATGAATAAGTGATTATAAGGGATTAATCTTTAAACTGTCAAAATGCAGGCATCAAGGATGGTTATGAGGAAAACATGCAAGTCCATTAAGATCCATGAAAATATAAAAGCCCCTCATGTCACCTGGATATAACCACGGCTCACGACTGATCCTGCAAAATGCAAACCAGCAAATTCTCACTAGATTAGATTCTCTGTATGTTCTTAACATGAGAGTCCACATGACTTCTAGAGTGCAAGGATGTTTTCAGCTGAATTCGTGTCCTATCTATGATAAGGAACAAACGCATAAATATCCTGACAATCTGTATTACGCACATTGGAATGGCAGAGCACTTGGGTAGGTCTTAAAAAATGCTTTGACTTGACAAGAGACTGATGATGATGGTCAGTCGGTCTGTCTATCTCTCAAAAATGTTCTCCAGAAACTGTGGGCAAAGTGTCATACGCCTGGTGAAGAAACTCTAATAGCTGCTGCTGTTGGCTGCATTAAATTCCCTCAGCATCAGTGTTCCGGTAATTAGGTGGGAAAAGACTGCAAACTGGAGGTCTGCTGTGGGATCAACCTCAGAGGGTTTAAGTACATTTAAATTGTGGCTAACATTTGTAAATCAGAGATTTCAAATGAGATTCAAAGGTCTAACCTCTCGTGTACAATTGGGAGGTATGGCAATACCGAGCGGCATTTCTGCAGAACCACCTCCCGTTCGGGGCACTTCCCATCACTCCCCATCACAGCCGAGGCTGTCAGGCGGTACCCTCTGCCAGCTTGTCTGCCAGTTGCTTTTCTTATACCCAGCGCACTTCCCTCATTTTTGTTACCTGCCCGGACTCTCGAAGCTTCCAGGTTTTGCTGAAAGGCTACTGTGATAGTCCAGGAGTGCAGAGAGGAGAGCCCAGACAACTGACACAGTCTTCTAAATGACCTAGTTCCTCCCATCCATCCTCCTACTCATGAACATGGTCTCAATTAACAATGCATAATTTCCCTTCTCCAAAACTTTCAATGACTCCAATCAACTACAGCCGGCATCTAGGGTGGTTTTAACAAAGGTTTAACAAAGGTTTTCTGTAAAGGGTAAATATTTTAGGCTTTGTGGGCCATGTGGTCTCTGCGACTATTCAGCTGTGCTGTTGTAGTGTGAAAGGAGCCATAAAAAATATATATGCATGAACAGCAACACGATGCTGTGTTCTAATAAACTTTATTTAGAAAAACTGGTAGTGGGCCAGCGGGCCGGATTTGGCCCACCAGCGATAGTTTGCTGACCTTTGAACTATAGTCAATGAGTGAAATCCCTGACCCTGGCAATCAAAGCTCCTCCTTGTCTATCTTACGTTTTCAGACCCAGATTTGGTTTTAATACTGTCCTCAGACAAATTTTTTAAACGCTCTGAGCCTCAATTTCCTCACCTGTTAAAAGTGGGACTAATACCACACCTAAATATCACAATTGCTGTGAAAATTTAAAAAACATATGTTACATATGACTACGTACCCCCCTCCCTGTGCTCCCTGTCCCCGGCAAGCTACTCACCATTCTTTGTACAAAGCTTTTCTCACCTCTGCATCTTGCTCGTACGGTTCCCTCCATGACTTTCTTACTTATTTCCATGTGTGCAAATTCTTCCCATTCTTCTATTCCCAGCTTAAGTGCCAAAGTCATGAAAGCTTCCTTCATCTCTCTTAGCCAGAAGTAATTGCTCTTTTCTTAAGTGAAAGGGTACTTTGTACCTCTCTTAAGGCACTTAAGACTTTTCATCTTAGGACTGTAGAGGTGTCTTATTTCCCTTAAACCCTCAGAACCACTTGAGGACAACGACCATGCCTTATGCCTCTCTGAGTCTCCTCCCTGTTCCCATATCGATCATGGTGCCGTGCACCAGTCAGTTAGCAAACGTCTAAGTGACAAACGAGTGACTTGCATTGATAGTCTCCCCCTCACCTTAAACAAGTCTAAATACTTATTAAATACCTTGAGTAGTAGAATGATTATCTTCTGCATTTATCCTTGGGGAAAAAATAGTAAAAACATTTTCAAATCTAGTTCCAGTTATTGATTAGTGGATTGAATCCTAAATAAGGAAAAGAAAGGTCACCGAAATGTGATAGATATTTATACATGTCAACTGATACATTCCTGGATTCCTCAAGGTACGCACATTGCTTTGACTATTAAAAAAAAATCACATAGGCAATTAATTGGTATCTGGACATAACTGATCTCAAATCGTGGCTCAGGTTGTGGTCTACACTCTAAACAGCAGGGTTAATTTCAGTGTTTAAAAATGAGTAAATGCTCTGGAAAAGGCAAAACTATGAAGACAATAAAAAGATCAGTGGTTGTGGGGTGGGGGAGAGATGAATAGGCAGAGCACAGAGGACTTTCAGGGCAGTGAAAATACTGTGTATGACATAGTAATAATGGTGGATACTAGTCACACATTTGTCCAAACCCATAGAATGTATGA
The DNA here is from genome assembly GCF_004115265.2 of Rhinolophus ferrumequinum. Classification (NCBI taxonomy): domain Eukaryota; kingdom Metazoa; phylum Chordata; class Mammalia; order Chiroptera; family Rhinolophidae; genus Rhinolophus; species Rhinolophus ferrumequinum. Next base: position 69,670,304 of record NC_046289.1, read on the forward strand.
CACGAAGAGTGAAGCCGAAGGTAAACACTATGGACTTTGGGAGCTATGATGCATCAATAAAGGTTCATCCTTGTTTTTTTTTTAAAAGGTACCATTCTTCTGATGAGTCATGTTGATAATGCGGAAGGCTATGCATACATGGGGACAGAGCATGTAGGGGAAATCTCTGCACCTCCCTCTCAATTTTGCTGTAAACCTAAAAGTGTTCTAAAAAATAAAGGCTTCTAGATAATGAAACAAACAAACTAAAAACAGGGTACATGGCCCCCACAAAATACCATTCTGTTTTAAATACCTATTAGTTATATTTGTCAGAAATTCTCTTAATAATGACCAATTCATTTCAGCAAGTAGAAAGTTATATAGTCTGGTAATATTACCAAGGCATACTTGTTAAGAAATCACTCACTTTTGTGACACAGACAATAGGTCCGAGGGAGTGACTTCAGGAGTACAGAAGGAAAGTTTTTGCTTATAGTGCTACTAGCTTCAAAGAGGAAAGCCTATCAGACATCCAGTACAATGTGACCTAAAAGCATTAATCTTTGCATGACTCAGACACATCCTCGCTGAAGACATTCACAGTCAATGGCCTTAGAAACACTCGTGGGTAAAGGCAAAGAAAAAGGAGGCACTGCAGGAAATACAGTTCACAAATTGCATGGCTGTAAAAGCATGAAATCTGACCAGCTGTAATGTGAATCTGTTTCAAGAAGACTTAATATCACTCATCACTAAAGAGAGGAGGTCAAAATAGTCTAGAAAATGACAGGCAGGCTCTGTGCCCCAGCATGTGGAGTAGTAACGGGCCTCTAAGTCAGTGTGTCACAGGGAATGACTAAAAAGTTCCCTAAAAACAGGATAATAAAAGCTGAAAGTCCAAACCACTATACCACCAGACTGATCCTAAAATTTAAAGACATGTGAACCAGCATCTCCCTGACATGTACAAGAACTCTTCATTCTGGTGGCTATTCTGAAACACATGGAGAAACATGATCAACAAAGGAACATGAGAAAAACACGCTCCTGACAGCGGCCCAGTAAAGTGTGGCCTAAGGCCCCTTTGAAAGGTGGATGAGGTTTGTGGGGAATGGAAAAGGTGCCAGCAGCTACTGGAGATCACATCTGTAAAACAAATAATTTGCCAGCCTGATGACCCAATGTGGGTTGGCCTTACCAATCGTGATTAGGGATAGCTTCTTCTACAAGCAAATGATGGCATTTTTATGGTCTCCCTGTAGGAGAAATAGTCAAAGAAGGGGTAGAAGAAGCTGCAAAGATGAAACAACAATTAGCTGTTCACTACTGTGCTATGATCTCCCTTCAGCCTTGAAGTTCGTAGCATCAGGCCAAGGAACAAAAAATATCATAAAAAAGAGACTGCGGGAAGGTGTGGAAGAGGCTTACTTAACTAGGAACGTTCAGTGCCAGACGATTTATGCCACTCTGGGTGGAGAAGATTGAGGGCAACATGCTGATATTTCCTCAGGAGGCTTACCTGAAGCACGGATGGCATTAACCTCACAGGGGTGGTGTTTACCGGGCTTCATGGCAGACTGTCCTTCCCGTCACTGCCTCGTAGCCTGAACATGAGAAGTAAGGCTCTGTGCCCTCTGGGGCGTGCGTCTGGGTCTTTTGATAATCCTCTAGTCTTCACAAGGTAGTCAGATTGTTTCTCCATAGCCAGGGGGAAAGGGGCGAAGGCCTAGCATAGGTTCTAAATCAGTCAGAGCGATTATGGAGACGTGCCAGGGGCTGTGGGCACCTCCCTTATTTCTGGCCATCTCGACCACACTCCCTCACTAGGTATTCCTGAATTCTTAATATAACTATTATACATGTATAATAGTTATGAAAGTCAATGCACTACGTAAAAAAGTCTTCAGCGTCAGTGAAAAACAAACACCAGACTCATTAACTCCTCAGCGTAAGGGGAAATTTCTTCCTCACTGCAGCAGCTGATGAAAACAGTACTGACTGGTCTATGTGGAATGTTTCCAAAGGGCAAGAAAACAAAAGTCGAAAAAGAGAGCCATAGACAATATGAAACAATGAGTAAACCCCCCATCATTTATCTCGGGCAGGCCCACAGTACTCCATATTTGAACAGATACGCACTCTTCTGTGCTCCTCTCTTTAGAGTCTGACCCCTGACCCTGAGCTCCTCTCCATCCCCCCCCCCCCCCCCCCCCCCACCCCGCACTTTCCGCATCAGGCTGGCTCACCGGCAGGTCTTAGATTGAAAAGACTTAACTCTTTACACATCAGAAAAGCTATTCCATGATAAATTAGCCCATCACTTCTACTTCCTAAATTCGACAATTTTCCCTACCCCCTTCCTAAGATAGTTTTCTATTTACAATGAAGGAAGTCCTCTTAGAGACCAAATGTCACCAGCTACACAATCAGCCACGGTTTCAGCGGGCTATCACTCGTAGGACCCAAAAGGATTTTGACTTCAAATGATTAATTGCAGAACAAAGGCCGCTTCCGTTTGCAGAGCTTCTCGCCCAGGCCACAGGGGAGTGGAAGTGGGGGGGTCCCTAGACTTGCCCTGGAATGCATGATCAGTTAAAGCCAATCACTCCGCACTCGGTAGACGAAACACCCCAAACCACCCCTGCGATTTAGGTGCGGAGTGAAAGGTAACAGCATTGCATTTCCTTGATCAGGGAGAGGTGTCTGGGAGACAGATTGGAAACTGAAGTCGGCCCTGTGTCATAAATCTGCAAATTTAATTGCAATGCACGACTAGTCTTTGGAAGACCTTTCCAATCCTGATAATGAAGACATGCGTGTGCTTGTAGACGCCAACTCCCCCCTCTTTGATTTTGAAACCTGTACCACCTACTGAGTCTCACCAAAAACTAGAAGTGATCAGAGGCTGTTTGCACGGTGACTGAAACAAAAGGGTGAGGGAACCCGGGAGACTGTGGAGTAGGCCGCCTTTCTGGCGCCCCTTAAATCATACGACCCAGGCAGACCCCTATTCCTTCTAGTCTATGCCCAAGGCAGGAGCTGTCAGGAGGCCCGCAGATAAGCAATTTAGAAATATTCTTGCTGGATAAAAGAGACTTACTTTGGGTTTCCACTGCTGTCTGCCAAGCTAGGGAAATAGAGTGCAGACAGATGCTCTCTAAGGTTCTTATTTGAGCTCCAAAGAGGTTTGAGGCTTGGCACAACCATGAAGCCCAAGGAGCTTCACTTTCTTGTTTTTTTTTTTTCTTTTTAAATACAAATTGAAAGTAATACAGTCAAGAACAGAGAAGGTGATTGTTCTAGCCCATTGACTAATCTTTCTTGTTTCTGAACACGTCTATTCTCTTTAACAAAGCTCTTAAGATTTTAAATTTTGGATAAAAGCAACCCACATGGGATGTATTTGGGGAAGTCTACCTCCAAAATCGAAATAAATAAGATTTCTCATCTATCAGAAGCAGAAAACAAATTCTGTAATCAATTTCAATGTGGAAAAAAAAGAAAAACACACCCCAAACATTAATCGTGTATTTATTCAACAAACATTAATTGAGCACCCACTATGTATAAGGAAACACAAGGTGCTGGAGAGAAAACAAAGAAGTACAAGACATTGTCCTTGTCTTCTAGGACTTAAGATTTATTTAAAGTATGAAATGTCTATAACTAAGTGAATGAAAAAGAAGTCACTGTGCTCAAATTGAAGAGATAGCAACATCCTAGAATTCTGGAGGAAAGACAACTTACAGAGAGAGATTGGGGAATACTTTATGCAGGCAGCAGTATGTGATTACTAAATAAAATTCTTCCAGAATCGGGTCTTATAGCGTACATAGCAATTAAGACATAATAGATATTTTAAAAGTGTGTGTTTAAATCAAGCTGATTAAGTGCTGCAAATTTATATTATGGGAATGCAAAAATGCAAACACATTAGAAGGACGTGGACTGAACTCGAAGCAGGACACACAGAAAACATGGCAGATAGCCCGGCCCTAGAAATCACACCATGTATTCTTCCAAAATGTGTGTTGAGCTTCCCAAGTCCAGGCCATTGCCATGTGACCTCCAATAATGTCCTTACCTCTTTCTTCTCTAAGTAGCTGAATTCACCTTTTCTGTGAATGCCCAGCTCATTTCCTACCTAAATTCACAGTAAATCAAGGTTGGAAGAGACTGTCAAGACCATGTAAGTCTAGTAGTTCCTAAACTTGGCTGAGAATGTAGTAAGAACCACTGGGGAGGTGTCCTTCTCCTTCCAACCTCCAAAGCTCACCTGATATATTTAAGCCAGGGATGGGTGAAGCCAAAGCATTAACCGTGGTGAGCAAACACAAAATGTGTTCTTGCTCTGCCCTCTCTGGGGTGAGCTTTCAAAGACTGCAGATCCTTACACTCCACCCCCTAAAATTTTGATGCAGCAGATTTGTTCACATTCTCCAGGGCTCTCCAGGCACTTTGGACGATCTGCCAGATTTGGGATCTGCTGAGCTCCAACATTCCCCCAGTGGCTTCTGAATCCCCTCTACAACTTTCTGTCTACGGTGGTCTTGTTTATGACTAAACATCTGAAGACACTTGCTGGCTTCCACATCTCTTTGGGATCACTTCCTCCGCCAAATGCTTACACCTCCCGGGATCTTGAATGCTCGCTTAAAATCATTTTGTTCTGTGTTGTGAAGTCCTTTCTATGGCAGTTAACAATTATTAGGCTCTATGTTGAAGGTGGCACCATAGAAGATGTACCGAGGAAAAGGTTTATATTACATGAGTGGAAAAAGACATATAAACTGTTAAAATAACAACTTGGAATGAATTAAGCGCTAAAGGACGGTAAGAAAAATACGCTGTCAAAGACCAGAGAAAGAGGTAGTTCTTCTACTTAGAGGCAATTCAGAAAATTTCTAGAGGAGCTGGTTTTGGGGGTAGTCCTTATATTTTCACCAACATGAAATAACCAGGGACAATGTCTTGTAAAGAAATTATCTGATAAGAATACACGGCAAGAAAGTGCAGATGTGAGAAACAGTGAGTCTCCCTGGTGGGTACCTGCAGGATGAGGGTATAGACGGTGAGGTTGGAAAGTAGGTTAAGGACATTTTTGGAGGCTCAGGCTCTAATTTGGGAGAGAATATGGAACAATTGAAAGAGTTCAAGCTTTAGTGTCAAATAAGACCTCGGTCCTTCTTCCTATTCTGTTGCTTACTAGTGAAATTGTGGCATAGGCAGTTTGTTTATTCTCTCCTGTGCTTATCTATGACATAACAATATATCGTCTTTTCAGGGCTGTCCTTTCAAGGACTCAACCAGTTAATGAATATAAACAACCTTATACTTATAGGGCTCATGCGCTTCCCTTTATTTCATCAGTAACAGCCAACAACAGAATATGTTTAAGGAACTAAATGTGATCTAACTTCTGTTTTAGAAAGACAACTGGATATGAAAAGACATTGAAGAGGAAACAGAAAAACTACAAGCAGAGAGAACAGTTAGAAGAATGTTTCAATAATCCAGGTGAGAGATGAGATTCTGAACCAGGACAGAGCCACTGTGAAAACAGGGTAAAGAACAATAACCACTGAGGAGGCAAAACTGAGAAGTCAGCAGTTGGTGGAAAGTGAATCTTAAAGCACTAAAGATGATTCAGGTTTCCAGCCTGGCTTCTGCTACTAGGAAGACAGTGGTGCAACTGAAAGTTAGGGAACCTAAGGGGAGTCAGCCTCAGTTGAGATAGAATAAATTCTAAGTGGGACACACTAAGCTGCAGATGAAGGCAGAGCATCCTGTGGGAAGATTAAGTGTGCAGTAGGAGATTAGGGTCTAAGACTTCGAACTAAGATGCTGGCTCTGGGTAAGAACACTTGGGAGGCCTTGGCAAAGAGGTGATAGGTGAAGCTGTAAAAATAGTTGGCACTAGCTAGGAAGAGAGTATCGAGCAGAAAAGAGGAACACTGAGATGTGAACCTCAGGGGAAGGTTCACACTTAAGGAGTAGAAGGAAAAGAGGAGCTAGTGAAGGAGATAAAAGAGGAGTAGTCACCTTCACAGAAAGATACCCAGGATACTGTCCAAGCAACGAAGCATTTCAAGATAAACAAACTACCACCAGTGCCACAAGCTAGCAGTTGTAAGGAGTTAGAAAGAGCCATTTGATTTCACAATTAGGAAAGGTGGCAAAGTCTGCCGATGGTCTCAATCCCATTTCTCCTGCCGCCTTTAATAAGGGAACCTATAAGACTTGAGCTAGGCACATGGCTGTCAGATAAGGCTACATTGCCTGGTCTCCCTTGTGTGTAGTCATGACTAAGTTTGGCCTAGAGAAATGTGTGCACCTTCCTGGCCGCACGCTTAAACGGAAAGGGTGTGCTCTTCCCTTCCCTTTCTCACTGGCAAGAGCTCAGAAATAGTGGTGCTGATGGATGTTATGTGAGCCTTCTTCAACCTTGTAAATAACGGCCACACCTTAATGATGGCTGCCCCAGGAATGAAGGAACCTGGGTCCCCAACATTCAAACAAGTTGTACTCAAATTATTACACAAAAGTAAAATAAATCTTGTTTAAGCAACAGTTACTTTCGTCTTTGTTATGACAGCTGAGGCTTAATGATACAGGAAGGAGTGAATATGTGCAAAGGAAAAAGAAGTGAGGAAACTAATATAAACTCCTCTTTTAAGAAGCTAGAAGGGAAAGGAAAGAGAGAATGATAGTTTCAAGAGGAAAGAGGGTCAAAGAGGTATGTTTTTTTTAATCAATGATTTTTATCATTCTTATCATTTTAAAGCCTACCATGTCCTCTCCTTATTAATAGCATATTTTTAATTTTGTAGAAGTAGTTTTAAATGTTTTGTTTGGGAAATAAGCAGGTTTTGTTCTTCATGATTATGATAATTCTGTTTATAAGTTAGCTCTTTGGGACATTTACTGTTTGTGTATTTGTACAGAACTGCCTTCAACTGTGACTTTTGGAAAAGTCACAGTTTTGCCAATTAACTAAAGGGCAATTTGTATTATTAAGGGGGTCCTTTAAAATACAAAGCTTCTTAGCACATCAGGGTATACAAACCATTTAACCACTAACAGAGGGCTAGGGAAGAGAAAGTTAATTTGTTAGAAGTTACTGTATGAACTTGTACGGATGCCACTAGGACAGCAGAGTTTAATAAATAAAAATTTTAGCGCATGGAACTTTTTCCAGGAGTAACTTTATCATATAAAGAGAGGAATTCCTGCGAGGTCTACACTGCTACCAATGGCTCCTGTGAGGGATGACAGGCTCTCTAAGTCCCCAGCTCCTGGTCCTAAAGTGACCTAAGCAGCAGGGAGCTCTGAGAACAGCTTTTGGGACAATCCTGCATCACCTCTGAACTAGCTGCTGTCAAGGGCATGGCACTTGCATCATTAATCATAATAGTTACAAATAATATACTTAAAACAAAAATCCTGTTGGTATTTAGCTGAAAAACAAACAAACAAAAACCGGTGGTGTGAATTATAGGTGTGCATAAAATTTCTTATTTGCATTTCACATAAAATTCAGCAAATTCCTTATTCACTCAGTAGTTACCACCATGGTTTTTTTTTTTTTTTTTTTTTTTTTTTAATGGCACTTTAAAAGTTTGCTTTGGCTCAGGGTGAATTATTTGCCAAGACTTTATTCTTGGAGTCACGACTCCTCTGGGACTTCTTTACTTTTGGCAAATTCATAGTTCGTTTTGTGGGTGGCAGTGGTTTGTGGCCTCTGTGTGCATGTGTGGTCATACGTGGAGAACAGTCTTAAGATATCCTTAATGGTGGAACATTTCATAAGGTAGGATGCTATATCCCAGAGTGGTTAAACAGAAGAATAACAAGCAGAAAATGAGTAAAGAATAGCCAATAACGGTAGCAGCAACAATTAAGTTACCTCCTTGCTATTATGCATATGCTCATGCTCGAATAATCTGCTGATTTAATAGGTCGAAGAAATGTGTTCACAGAAATTCATTGAATATTTGGATACTAAGGGGCAAAGATACAAAAGGGCATGAAAGGGTAAAATTGAGGCAAAGCTGCCTCTGAGAATAAAAGTCTTGATGACCGTTAATAAGCCATTAAATGCAATGTTGGATCTGGAAAATGTTTTTTTTGTGTGCTCATTTTCAATAAATATATGTGGTCTTTTAGGACCAACATTAGTATTTTTAGGGGAAGAACTGGGGGCATAAGGCAACATAGCTGTAGATATTCACCAATTCCAAGAGAGCAATGAAAATTGTCCCTGCCCCAAATCTCTGCCCAATTTACCACCAGATCTTGGCTTGAAATGTCAGCCAGTATAGTTTCTAACGAGCTCGAGAGCAGAGGTGAGGAACATTATTTCAGAACTGAAACACACAGTTTCTCAGAATATTCGAAAAGTAGTTTTTCGCTTTATAGAGATTTCAAGCTAGAAGAGATCACAGCAAACAGTGTGCAGTTCCCGCTTCCTCCCAATACATACAGTTTACAGATGTGACAGTTGGGCCCCTCAGGCAGTAGGTGACTGGCTCAAGATCACACAGCAAACTAATGGTGTATAAATGCTGGTTGCTAACTCTCTATTTAGAGGTCTTTTTTTACACTTCTGAGCACTCGCTGCCTGTATTTACAAGGGTAAGAGACGGGTCTCATTTCACTGGAAGATGAGTTCCAGTAGGAGAGGCAGTACGCGGACTAGGTGGGTCACAGAATGAAGGCCTGGGGAGTGGGGCATTCTGGGTTTGTGCCTGGACAAAGAAATTGTCTCTTTTGCCTAATATTGGCTTAAATGACGAGGAAAGTTTACTGTCATTAATACAGCATCATGTAGCAGCTTGCTCTTCTACTGGCTACAGTTTATCAGCAGGTAAACCATATTGTCGGTGAAACGCCATGCCCTGACACCAGGTCGGCTTAGCGGTACGGTTTATGGTTCACTCACAAGGCAAGAGGACTCTGGACACTTTTAGACAGTCATTTGTATGTTTAGAGATTGTTCTGGGTTTCAGGAGGGGCAGTTGTTACCCTGTGTGGAGTGGCATCATCTCATTTTGCATCAAGCTAATGTGTATTCATGGAAACCATACTAAGGAGAATAAGGAGGCAGGAAGGAATCTCTACCACCTGAAATTGATCTCAAGTGGCCTAAGGTAGTTTTCAACACGTCCATTTCATTTGGAAGTAAACCTGTCCCTTTGAAAATACTATTATCGATCCTTAATTTTTCCCAATGATTTTTGGGAATTTAGTTAGGCTTCCAATATATCTAAAAATCAAGTGGGTCAATTTTTTTTCAGATGGGATCCAAAATTATGGGGTTTTTTTGGCTAATAATTACAAGCCAGCAGGTTTCCATTTGGTCATGAATTTTATTTTTGAGGCTGACTTCGTACTGTGCTATGTTCCCTCCTGACATTTAGTATTGTTGGAATTTATTGGATTTCTGGGAAAAATATAATAAAAATGATAATATCAAACATCATTAATTAGCTGTCCAAACACAGTAATCATATTGTTTCTCATTTAATTACAACAGAAGAATTCAAGCTAACTTGCTTATTTTACCATAATAATGTATGGTTCCAACAGTTTAAAAGCTAAAATCCTTAGCAGACAGAGGGCAATTATTACAAAAATCCTCACTTCACAAGAAAATTCGATATATTAATCAATTTGTTTAACTGGATGAGCAGTGATTTGTTAACATTACTTAGCAAATAGGTTTTCATTAATAAGCGGCTTCCAAAATATTTTATGAGCCATCATTAACTTTCAGAGATGTTGTTTTAGGTTGGAAACCTCGGTGATCCATCTCGCAAAGCACAGTGAGAATGAAGAGAACCCTGAAATTGCTCAATGAGAAGAACTGAAAAGGGTCCTGTGAAGTCATGACCCTTTAAAGGTGTTGGTTTACAGAGTGCGAAGTGGGCAATTCACCAGCTGCACCCAGGAAACAGCGCTGCAAATGCCTGTGGCTAGGAATCAGAGGATGTGTCATTTTAAAGGACAGTTGGCACCACCATTGCAGGCCCGCAATCTGTTTGGTCTAATTTCAGTGATAGGAAAAAAGCCTTAACTTGGAATATAGTTAAGTATTTCAACAGATGATTATTACAATGAAAAGCAATTAATTACCTTCTCTGTTGTTGTTTTTTGGACCATTTTTTAGGGCTCCACCCTCAAGGACAAATTCACTGAGGACTATGCTCAAAATGTGAGGTTCGAAATCTTAAGCAAAGGCCATGTAATTTGGAGCCCACTGCTGGGTTTCCCAGATGTGGACGTGGAGAAAGAAAGGAGCTTAGCACTACCACTCTCCTCGGAGGCTTACAAAACGCAGAATTTATTCCACAGAACTTTATCTTAGCTGAAACGGTTAAATAAGGGATTGCAGGGCAAGAATAAAGAAGTTGGGTGTCAAGATTTTTTTTTGATGCTACTGTGAACAATCTATTTTCTTAACAATGTCACTTAACTATTTCTCTGCTTCAGTTTCTCTACATAATGGATGTACTCACTTTAATTCCCATGTTCCCAAAGACGCAATGGTGGAAAGATATGTTGACAAATATTTTTAAAGGTCGATGACTTCCTTAGAAGGAAAGCAGGCTTTTGAAAAAATTCCCAGAGAAAATGTTTAAAGACTCAGTAATACTGGGTCAAAAAAAATCTCTAAATTTTGACCACTTTAAAAAACAGGTTTTTAAAGGTGAAACATATTAGTGTATTGTGTGTGTAGCTATATTATGCATATACATTTTCTCTGCTGACAAAGAACGAAAATACTGAACTGAGGAATTTTAGGTCTTAATGTGCAGTGACATAGATGCTATAATTCAATAAACCATTTCCCTTAATTTGTAGGATTTTCTTTTTTCTTTTCTTTTTGTCCTTCTATTCCACTTTGAATGCATCTGTTCTGCAGGAGTAGTAGCAAGAGCTGTTTGAAGCTTAAATCCATGACACCCTTTTTCAGGACAGTGGCTACTTGATCAAAACAGTGATCAAGCAGAAACGCTTTTTTCCGATAAACACGGCCAAATTCAGTCTAAGAACACTCTCCCCCCTACCCCCCCATATTCAGAGCAGAAGTTTTTTTCTTCTACCCCAACTAATAAAATCAGGAGGCTGCAATGAGGCTGAGCGGCACACAGTTTGATGTCCTCAGCAGGATACGGGGAGTCAGAAGTGGTGCTGTAAATCCAGAGCGGGGCTTCAACACTGTGTTAAGTGTGGCCTGAGTCTCAGAGATTTCCCTTTGATGCAGGTTGAGTATATTAATGGGAAAAGCATTCACTTTTATTTGTCTGTACTGTCTGCGACAGCAAGGCTGCCTCATTTAGCCTGGGCCAACATGAAAATACACAGAATCAATCTGTTGCAAATTAGCACAGCTCCCCTTTCATTTACTAGCTAGTAATTGGAAGGGGTTAAGAAAGTGTAACTTATCCAACCACGTGAGAGTATCTGCTTGTGTGGACAGCCAGTGGCCCCTGAGTTTCCCTCTGCGCCCTGAGGCAATAATCCTTCCTCATGTCCACTTGGTCTGAAAGACAATACTGACACGTGTGAGGACACTTTGTTCGGTTGGAGACGGCAGTTTCCTGGACTCTCCAAGGGGCGATTCACGACCGTTAGAATCTTACCTTTCTTTAGATATGTTTTTACTCTCCCGTTTCCAGATCATCTTGAAGTCACTGCAGAACTCGTACCACACCATAAACACGTAGTTGGGTGTGATGTCCTTCTCACCAGACTTTGGCTTCATCCCAAAATATCCCACTGTCGTTTCGAAACTGCAACGGAGGGGGGGAGTGGGACACAGGGAGTTAGAGGGTGAGAAACTGTCAACACCGAAACCCATTAGGGTGAGGAGAGGGGACACTGGGGGCGTTTTCCCACACATCCATTCTCTCACACAGGAGCCCTGCCTCAGAGTGACTGTGGCTTATCCTAAATCCCAGAAAACCTATTTTCTCAAGCCGATTTTCCAAGAAATTCAACTGGATGGGGGATATTCCCAGGTGTATCTTATCCACAAAACATGCAGCATGTATAATTCCAGAGGGTATGTAAGTAAAACTTTTTGAGTTTGCACTTTATCTCAAATGCATGTCATGTATCTGCTCTTCATTTGAGGTTTAATGATTACATGGAACCCTGATGACATCTGATTCTGTAGCGTTAGCAGTGGTCGGTTAGGGAGCCCATTGGGAATAATTAATCTGTTGAGTGTTTCATGGAAAATCAAGGCCGTTCTATCCTTACTCTGGCATCTGCTGGCTTTGTAAACTGGGGTCAATCACTCAGCATTGAACGCGGAATTTTTTTTCAAGGGTAAAATAAAAGATCTAGCCTCTACGGTCTTTAAGAAGGCTACAGTTTAAAGCTTCATATGATACAAGAATACAAGCCACCACTGTACAAAAGCAGGTATGATTGAGGGCATAGCAAGATTTGGATGAAACACCATCTTTGATCTTAAGAAATGACCTCCAGTCTGGTCCAGGGTTTACAAAGTAGATTCCCAGATATCACGAAGAACCTCCTGACCTACCCCATGGAGGCCCACTGCACACCAGACTACCTGGGCCTCCCAAGCAGCCCTTCTTGGAGGCACCAGCTTTGCAGCAATTTATAGCTCTGCACTCAATCTTCGCCCCCTCCACCCTCACCCACCCCAAGCCTCACAAGCTCATTTGCCATGAGCAAGAACCATTAAATAAATGGCCTCCTTTTCTAGGGTGTTAGAAACTAATCAAAGCAGGAATGGCTGGCCAGGTTTATTACTACTCAATGCTCTATCATCTGTTCAGACACAGCATTTTTTTTTTGTGGTCATCCTGAATACTAAGTTCCTAATGGAACTCTATTCAATGGCGATTGTAAAACCTTGAAGCCCCGTTACTAGTATGGAGCATACTTTCATCTCGTTCTCAGTTATTGGTCAATATGTATCTCATAAGATTTTATCACATTTCACAGATGAACTGTTAATTGATTCCATGGCTATGATTAGGCAAGATCCAAGCTGGAGCTGCAGCTCTGAGGCCCATAAATTCTTTGTGCTTCTGTAAATAATAAATCTGTTTTTAATGCAAATTAAAACTACTGGTCAGGGAATTTTGGTTCTCAGTTATTAAAAGACTGGAAGTGTATAAGTGGAGAAAGGCAATAACTGCAGTAATTTCTTAAGGGGCTCTCTTATAATTCCAAACATATATATTGTAGAGCAAAAGCAGTACTGGAAGAAAGTAGCAAGTACTCTTTCATCCAGACACGACTCCTAATTCTGTGGGAGGCAAAATACTGATAACACCAATTGTATGTTCTATGGCATATAATTTTAGTTCATTCAAAATGAAAATTATATTGACTGTGGCATGGAAATACATAAATAGGAAGTTATGTGACCTATAAGAACAGGCCATAAATTTCTTATAGAGTCCTGGGGCTTTAAAATTGGAAGGGACTTACAGGCCAGTGTTCCCATTTTACAGAAGAGAAAACAGAGACCGGGAAAGACTGAATGTCCCTGTTCATTGGCAGAATGTGGCCCCTTGATTCCCAGTGGAAATAAAAGTTACTTTATTTTGTTTCCACTTAGGACACAGTCCCCACCCCCATCATGCATAACCTGCGTTACCCTCAGCAAAGCACATCATTACTTTTTCTTCCCATGCTCACCTTCTACACAGAAACATATTTATTGGTGCATTCATAGAGAAGTGAACCTCTTTCACTTTTAGTCTTCAGAGGAACAAATGATCTTCCTATACTTCCCAGCAGGACATAGGGAAGAGCACAGAAGCCCCTGTCGTTGGCCTCCTTGGATCAACCCAACACCTCTGGCCTTATGTGGAGTCTGGACCGTGAGACCAAGTTACTGCACATACCGGTGCAGTTTCAGAGGATGACAGCATTGTTTGGAGGTTATCACAGAGCTCGAGGAAAGCATGCCATCATCCTGCTCTAAACTGAAGCTCACCATGTACTCTCACCACCTCTCCCTCTGGGGAGTGGTGAGGTCCTGCTTGCTAACCCTCAAAGGCGGTGAAAACAAAAGGAAAAGACAGAATTTCAGCACTTTTTTCCCCCCTGTGTGTTTTGGAAACGAAGAAAGCAAACGAACCTCTTCAGAAGAACCAAAGTAAACAGCGTCCCAGAGGATGGCCTGGCTTTGACACTCTGCAACTGTGACAGAGAGGGAGCTGCTCTGAGGATGTGCCTTAGTTGATTTCAGTGCTAGTCCTTTGTTCAAGGAAAAGCTAAAAGCTAGACTATGAACCTACAACTATCTGATAAAGTCTAGAACGCTGTCCTCCCCAAACAAAACTCTTTTCCTTTCAAATTCAATTTTGATTCATAGAAGACTGATGATTGAAAATCTTCTGGAATTTGTACATGAAAATTATCAATATTTAATGGCCAGGAGAATTTTCTCCAGCAGACAAAGGGGCAATCTTGCTTTTGGAAACTGCTGTTTGTCAGCAGATGACTCTAAAATAGCTTCCAACTTTTAAAAGACAGATTTCTGATCATATGTTATGTTTTATAAAACTTTTTTACTTCACTTGAAACTATTCCCTGACTTCTTTTCTCCCTGCTACGATTCCTTGTCAGATTTGTATCTTTTTAATTTAGCTAAACATTTTTAAAGTACAGACAATGATTATATCAAAGAGCCCGTAGCAAAGTGAACGGTTTTACTTTTGCAGGGTTGACATGCCAGAACGGAACACATCCGCTTATTGTTTTACATGCATGCCTTCAGAAACTGCTTAGGAAAAGCAAATATTCCTTAGCCTCAGAGTAAATTGTTTCTCTTGAAAATCAAACATAAGAATTTACTAAATCTCACACAAATATTGCAACACTGACCACCAACCTCTTGAAAGAGTGTAACCAAACAACTGTGGTTTCTACATTAAAGATGGGACCGAACATATTTCATGTATGACATGAAAGCTAGACTACCTTCACCACAAAGTCACGGAAAACGCTGACAACCAGAATTTATGACCCCCACCCCCAGCATGGCTAACGCACAGCAGCAGCGTCAGCCCCTCTAAGGTGGGCCTCCTTTTCCTGAAGCAAGACTCGTGAAGATGTATTAGAAACTTTGACATCTATCCCAAAAACCGAATTTCTGTTTGCTCTCATACTCTTGCGCCCTTGTTGATGGTCTTTTTGATACATGCTGAATATTTCTATAACACAGATGGATTCCTTTTTATACAACCAGGAAGGAAAGTTTACTATAGGGATAAGGCCAAGAAAGGGGGACAAAAATCTGAAAACACAACCATGTGATTGTCTTGGTTTTCGAAGATTATCCTGCAAGGATGATAATCACGATTCAAGAACATGTCTGCACTTATAAAAATGCAAGATTTGCCTTAACCTCGCTTTCATCTGCATTTTAATTTTATTGGCAATTCTAGTGGGAAGCAGGCCAAGATGTTGGTGGCTGTCAACAAGCACAGCACCCAGCAGTGTCTACAAGCTTTCCGAACTCTCAGGAGGAAAGTGGTTTATTTCTAGAGTCTGTTCATCTACATTTAATGGACTCCTCACACATTTGTAAAGCTCATCTTTCCTTATATGCGATTTCCTGCTCTTATCTCTTATTTAATTTTCTAGTCGTTTTAGAATTGGTACCAGCAACATTTATCTCAATTCTCTGTGCTGAATATGAGGATGTCTCAGCATGGTCCTACGCCCGCTTTTAAGAGGGTGGGTTAGCCAAGTTGACTAACCTCGTCAACGGACAGAAAGAAAAACGCCTATGAGAGACCATAGCTGGTGATTTTGGTGATTACTTAGGTGAGGTGGATGGTTCCACTCTGGTGCCTATTAAGAGAAAGAAGAGCAAACAAAAGGCTTGACATGGGTGAGAGATTGTATAGAAGACCTCAGGACTCTTCCAAATTCTGGGGGAGTTTTCCATACAGAGAAGTCAGTCCCTTCTCCCTACAATATCCTCTAGGATCTAGGAAAAGACATAGTAAGTCTCTTAGGTGTTTGGAATAATTGGTTGAATCTACTTGCAATACTAAGAAGGATGACATCGTTTCTAACTCCTATGAAGTGGTTCAGGAGCAGAGGAATGGAGGGGAGGCACAGAGGAAAATAGTGTCGTGACGTGTGAGGCAGGTAAGGCACTTCTGGATGATCCCCTACTTCTTGAGGAAAAATATTCCCAAGTCTTGTTATGGTGCTTTCACTCCAGCCTTCCACAGACTGTGATTGCTCGCGGAAGCACAATCTTAACAAATGGGGCCAAAAGAATGGCTAGTCAGACGTTACGCTAACCGAAATAAGCAAGTCATAAAAGGAAAAATACACTGTATACTTCCATTTAGACGAGGTAACTACAGTAGTCAAAGTCACAGAGACAGAAAATAGGATGGTGGTTGCCAGGAGCTGGGGAAGGGGAGAAAGGGAGAATTATGGTTAAATGGGTACAGAGTTGCCTTTGGAGAAGAGGGAAAGTTCAGAAATGGATGGTGTTGATGGTTCACAGCAATGTGGAATGTACTTAATGGTAGTAGTAGTAGTGGTTAGCAGTAATAATAAAAAACAAAAATGGTTAGTCAAAGAAAGCATCGGGGCCAAGTCTGAGCAGCTTACCTTTTCTGTGCATTCTCCAAGTGGCTTTCTTCCATTTTATGCTCCTTTTTGGCTGTGGAAGAGAAATAACTATGATCAAAACAGTATTTCCTTCTGTAATATCCTTTGTATAACCTTGTAACTTTCCTTATATCCATTCATTATACAAATAAGTCTGAATTCAGGAGATGGCAGTCCCTACCATACGTCCTGCAGATGGCACTCTATTCGCTCCATCTGCCACTACTGCTTTCTTGGTAACAGCTACAGCCAATGGGGGACAGTCTCACTGGGACACTTTTGGGAGTGAGAGGGGGTGATGTTAAGTATCACACCTGGACCAAAGCACCCACCGGAACAATCCCGGCCAGGTTGGTACATGTGCTCGCCCTGGCTACAGCTGGCCTCTTTGTGAGCCTTGGACGTGCTCAGCACTTTCTCCCCTCCTGAAATATAACAAACCAGTACCACGTACAGCAGTTCTGCTAAGAGTCAAACAAATTCACTGGAATCCTTGCACACACTGTGTCTACACCCACAGCCCCCATCCACAGACCCCCGTCCCCCGTGGCAATCTGGGGAAGCCTATGGTCTCCTTTATCAGAATAATGTTTTTATATACATTGAAAAACACACTTAAGACTACCAGTAAGAAAGTCAATGATGCTGAGATATAATTTATAGGTCAGGAACCGGTACTCCCCACAGACAATTTAAATAGGGACAATTTAACAAATTGGGTGTTTCTTTTACATATTTTTTCTGATTAGAAGATAATATTGTTATATAATACTAATCTTACGTGTAAAAACTGTCTAGAAAACAATAGGCAAGTCATAATCTCTAGGAGCCTTAAGATTCCTTTCATTTAAGCCTATAATGATATAAAAATGAATGGAGAAAAAAAAATCAATCATATCTAGCGCCGATTGTGATATTCCACGAAAAGTATGAAAGGATTTTAAAAGAGCACTATTTTATTAAGCCTGGTTCTGCCCTGTACTATCTGTGAGACTGGGCAAGTTACTCATCAACTGTGTAGTTACTGCATCATCTGTCCTATGAAAATAGCCATGGTAACTATTATCACACATCTGTCAGAAAGATGAAATGAGATAATACAGAGGGTGCCAAAAAAATGTATACACATTTTAAGAAAGGGAAAAACTATTAAAATTGTAATACTCAACATATACTGATAACAAAAGATGAATACAAGTCACGTTTGACTTCTGCAATTACAAGAGGTGCTCAAAGTGGTTACCATCAGCGTCCAGACACTTCTGATTACAGCAAACTACTGCTTGAGCAACGTTGACCAAGGTGTCCACTTGTATACATTTTTTTTGGCACCCCCGGTACATGTAGACTGCTTAGCACATAATATATGCTCAATAAATGACGTGACAGGTATTATTAGTCTGTTATCATCATCAACTTCATCACTGATTCCAAAATGTAAATTTTATCAAGTTATTCCCATGCTCAAAAGCTTCCAACAGCTTGCCATCACCCTTGACATTATCTCTAACGTTTCGACAATGTCCCAGAAATCCCTGCCAATCTGCTCCCTGGCTCCTCTTTGACGTTATTGCCTCTTTCCCACATTCACTCCCTTCCCACATGGCTGGCCACCTTGCTGAGGCTTGAGCACGTGCACTGGGGACCTTTTCACTGGCCTCTCCGCCTCCCTGGGACACCCTGCCCATAGTCTCTGCTTGACCGGCCCCCTCACTCCAAATATCACCTTCTCTGACCTCACTAAATAAAAGATCATCCCCTGCCACACACCCTGCCCTCACCTCCTCCCAGTCTCCTCATGTTACCTTTGCCCCCATAGCCTTTATCTACCTGACAAACTATTTGTTTATCCATTTGTTTATTATATAGCAATTGATAATAAGCTCTGGGTAAGCAGCTTTGTCCGGCTTGTTTTCTGCTGTGCCTGAAACATGAAAAGTGCCTATATACCGTGTTTCCCCAAAAATAAGACCTAGCTGGACCATCAGTTCTAATGCGTCTTTTGGAGCAAAAATTAATATAAGACCCGGTCTTATTTTACTATAATATAAAACTGGGTCTTATATAATATAATATAATATAACATAATATAATATAATATAACATAACATAACATAACATAATATACCAGGTCTTAAATTAATTTTTGCTCCAAAAGACGCATTAGAGCTAGGTCTTATTTTCAGAGAGACAGGGTAGTAAATAAATTATTTTAGCTAAAAAATGCATGTACTGGATAAAGATCGCTTGAAAAGAGAGATAATTAAGTTTCCTAAACACATAACTTTATATTTAGAATATGAAGATAGGCTAAAGAAGATGGTGAGGTTAAAGTTGTCTAGTATTTTCTCTAAGTCCAGTAAATTTCAACTAACAAAAATGATTTCCTCTTACATTAAAATGATTTGGCTTTGATAACTACGCTGTTTTAGGCAAAGACACAGTGACAGCCATCTTTTGCGGTATAATTTCCTCCTATCCTCCTAGCAGGAATCTCTGTGAATTAGTCTGGTTCTTAGCCAATCAGATACAGAGAAGCGACCTATTTCTCTCGTAGGCTACACCAAGTTCCCCCAAATGTGAAACAAACTAGTGGTTTGTTCTTATTCAGTGATTCTTAATTACATGTATGGCCAGACAAGAGGAAAATTCTGCTGGGGCCTGAGGGATCTTCCCGGAGCAACTTTGCTGGTCTTAGTCATCAGATGGTTCCTGACTGGCTGCTTCAATGCTGTGCTAAGCAGACTATGGTCGAACTGTCACTGCAAATAAATTTAGTGACAAGAAATACCCTTCCCAAACTGAGTCAAGCATTGGACAAGATTTTTCGATAGCTTTATAAATATAGTTATTTTGGGGAAAAACCAGCATCCGAATGTAAAAAGAGGTATTACTAAGAGGCAATGCATACAGTACAATCTTCGAGGGTGTGGGGAAAAAAAGAGTCCTCAGGAAAATAAGAACCTAGAGATCTCAATTTTTTCAAGCAAAGGCCTTATGTACAGGCAGAAAAGGCAGCACCCTTCATGGTGTGACTTGCCTAAATATTTCCTCTGCCACTGTGTGAAATTTCTATCCATGTGATTATACACTTTAAGTCTTCAAAATGCTCTAAGCAAAACAAAAAGACATTACCTGAAAGGAAAATGTTTAAAGACTGGAGTTATACATACTCAAATTCTAATATCAAATAAGGTCATTGTAAACCGGGTCTAAGAATTCTAATATTCTAAAATTTGACCCCTAGCTTCTCAATACTGGAACTGACAGTCTCAGTGTAGGAAAGCCAATAGGGAATAAGGAAATGAGAAGGCCATGGCCCATTTAAGGGAGGAAGTCACTTGCCGTTGTTACCAGATCTTCCACCTTTTCCAGAGAACCTAGGGGTTTTAAATGAATGTTCCTAACTTAAACAAACAAACAAACAAACAAACAAAAAAACAAATTTCTAATACCCTGTTGAACAAAGAGGACCTTTCTGTTGGCCATATCTGGCTCTGCAAGCTCTGACTTAAGCTGTTAGTAGCTACTGACATAATGACATAGGTGGACTTGTTCTTTCACTCCATGTGCGAGGCCCTATTCTAGATGCTTGGGATTCCTCTAGTGAAGAAAGCAGTCAAAGGTCGCTAAAGAACTGGGGAAGACAGACAAATAAACCAGAGAGAATAAGATCCAGTGTGAGTCATTTTTTTTGTTTTTTTAATTGGGGAATATCGGGGAACAGTATGTTTCTCCAGGGTCCATGAGCTCCAAGTCGTTGTCCTTCAATCTAGTTTGGAGGGCGCAGCTCAGATCCAAGACCAGTCACCGTTTTCAATCTTTACTTGCAGGAGGCGCAGCCCACCATCCAACCGGTAACCTTGTTGTTGAGAGCTCACGCTCTAACCAACTGAGCCAGTCAGCTGCCTTTCCAGAAGCTCAGCTGCTTCCGTTATCTTCAGTCTAGTTGTGGAGAGCTTCGAACCCACAACCCTGTTGTTCAGAGCTCAGACTCTAACCAACTGAGCTATCCGGCTGCTCCTCCAGAAGCTCAGTGGCAGCTCATTGTCTTCAATCTAGTTGTGGAGGGCGCAGCTCACTGGCCCATGTGGGAATTGAACCAGCAATTCCATTGTTTAGAGCTCGGGCTTTAACCAACTGAGCCATCCAGCAGCCCCAAGTGTGAGTAATTTTTGATAAAGGGTAGAAGGACAAAAAAAGTGTGTGTGGGGGGAGTAGGGAGGGGGGAGAGACAATGTTTACATTGAAGATGGCAAGTCTTAGATGAAAATTGTCCTCACCTACAACTTTGGCTAGCAGTGGCCAGGAGTGTATGCGTGGGATTGATTTAGACTTCTCTTCTACAAAGTCACAGGGATAGTAATATTTAGGTGCTTCTTTTTTTTCAGTTTAAATAGGTCCTATGTGTGTGGTGTGTGGGGGGTGGGAGGGGTGGGCTTCTTAGAAGACTGAGTTTAGAGGAGTTCTCACATACTGACACAGCACCAGGGGACACAGAGAAATAATGGGCACCCCCAACCTTGCTTTCTTCTCTCTCCTCTTTCTTTCACAAGAAGGTGCCACATTGTCTACAATGAGTTAAATATAATTTTCTAAATCAGGGGTCCAAAGTAGTTCCTTACAATGATGAGCGTCTCAGTTTAAGACAATAAAAGCAATAAAGGAAACCAATCAGAGTACTGAAAATGAGAAGTTTCGCCTAACATCAATTCTGTCTTCCAAACTTCTCTGTCAAGACTGCATACACATTGTGACAATGGTGAGGTCTGGAAGTACGCAGAGAAAGCTGAGAGTGAAGTTTGCATGGTGACCAACCTAAAGCATATAATTTTTCTGTCATTGGTACAACTATGGTGCTTTTCTTAAACTTTAATTTTCTCTCTTACAGCACAATAGTTATTTTTTCATAATTGTATGTCACAGACAGAAAGCAACCTGGCTTCTTTCAAAGGTGTTTTTTTTTTTTTTTGTTTAAGAGACATCTATGTGGATTTTATTTAATGCAGCTTTTACTGAAGAAAGACCATTTGCTTTTGTGCAAGTCATTAATGTCTTGGAATTTTGTTTCCTGTTCATTTCATGGCCATTGTCTCATTAGTTATCATGAAATCGCCCTACAATAACAATTCTGAAATTCATAAGTACTATAGCCTCTCAAGTGAAGCAGAAATGGCCCTTTATATTCAATGGTTGTGGGCCCAAGGAATGCAAATCGGAACTCAAGATAGCTAAATGCCAAGTTTTCAGCCCAGCTCTGCACTTAAGTATCATGGAAAAGCTGTATGGGTTCGTGTTCCAGTTTTCCTCTCTGTAAAATGCAGATGATAATACCTACCTCTCACATAGTTATGGGGACTCCATGCAAAGGGCACAGTGCTTGGTTGAATCAGAATCTTTGCAGTCAGATCTTTGATAGTTCCATATCATGTTGAGGCTGGTGGGAGTTTAAGCTTCCAAAGTGACAGCTGTTTTAACAAAGTTAAATACAGGTGTAGCATAGTGGAAAAAGCTTGGGATTTGTATTGGGTGGAACTGGGTTGAATTTCTGCTCTGCCACTTATTAACTGAAAGACCCTGGGGAAGTCACTTAATTCCATTGAGACTTACCCATAAAATTGGAATGACAAAATCTACCTTGCAAGGTGGTTGTGACTATCGGATGTACTGAATATCAGAGATTCACATAATACATAATATGCTAGGGCACTGAAAAATGGCAGCCATTTATCACTGATTGGCTAGAAGCAAATGCTAGTAATCCCTATTCTAGCTCTCTGACTTCGGGATGAATACTGCAAAATTTCAAGCAAAATGCTGCTCTCTCTTTTAAGAATGTCTACAATCACTCTCCATAGATGATAATTTTGTAATCATATTCAAGTCAGATCAGGTGTCTTCTGCTCAAAATCTCACTGTTTTCCCATTTCACTCACAAAGCCAATATCCTTACTGTGACCAGTAAGGCTTTTCTACAGGAGGGTGTTCCCTATGTCCAACCTAAAGTCAGTTTAATTGCTGTTTCAGCCCATTTATGTTTTAATGTTCAGGAGCGAAAGAAACTGATTTCTAATTTTACACATACCTGTGAGTCGAGAGGGTAGATGTGAGGGGACACGTGCTTATGACTATTCTCACCTAATTCTTTTTCCCACTTAATGATCATTGAATTATACAAGCTCTGAGCTGATTAAATGAATCGCTTCCTCAATACTAAATGAAAAATAATGATGCAGGGATCTGTTTTTAAAAAGTAAGCTTTCTGAGAGCAAAGATTCCTTCTTTAAGCTCTAGACTCTGTATAGTAACCGATTATAGGTTCCCTGTTTTGCACAATAAATCCAGTTTTCTCCACAGACACCAAATTGCCAAATTAAAAGGCAAACAATGCAATCCCTATCAAAACACCAATGGCATTTGTCACAGAACTAGAACAATTAATCCTAAAATTTATATGGAACCACAAAAGACTCTGAATAGCCAAAGCAATATTGAGAAATGAGAACACAGTTGGAGGTATCGCACTAACTGATATCAAATTATACTCCAAGGCTAGAGTAATCAAAATGGCATGATATTGTCATAAAAACAGCCACATAGATCAATGAAACAGAATAGAAAGCCCAGAAATAAACTCAAACCAGTATGGTCAATTAATCTACAACAAAGGAGGCAAGAATATTATAATATATATTATTAGTTTGGTGCAAAAGTAATTGCGCTCTTTGCAATTATTTTTAACCTTTTAAACCACAATTACTTTTGCACCAACCTAATACAATGGGGTAAAGACAGACTCTTCAATTAATGGTGCTGGGAAAACCAGATACATGCAAAAAAGTGAAACTAGACTACTTTCTTACACCATATATGAAAATGAACTTAAAATGGATTAAAGACTTAAAAATAAGACTTGAAATCATAAAACTCCTAAAAGAAAACATAGGCAACAAACTCTTTGACATTGGTCTTAGCAATGTGTGTGGGGTAATGTCTCCTAGGGCAAAGGTAGCAAAAGCAAAAATCAACAAAGGGACTACATCAAATGAAAAAGCTTTTGCACAGCAAATGAAACCATCAACAAAACAAAAAGACATCCTACTGAATGGGAGAAGATATTTGCTATTGATACATCCAATAAGGGGCTAATATCCAAAATATAAAAGAAATTCATACAACTTAATACCAAAAAAACCCCCAACCAATCTCATTAAAAAAATGAACAGACTGGTGGTAGAATTGTAAATTGGTGCAACCACTATGGAAAACAGCATAGAGGTTTCTCAAAGAATTAAAAATAGAACTACTTTACAACCCAGAAATTCCACTCTTGGTTAGTTATCCAAAGAAATCCAAAACCCTAATTCAAAAAGATACATGCAGCCCTATGTTCATTGAAGCATTATTTATAATAACCAAGATAGGATGCAACCTAGGTGTCCATCAATGGGTGAATGGATAAAGAAGAGGTGGTACATATATACAAGGGAATATTAGCCATAAAAAGAATGAAATCTTGCCATTTGTGACAACATGTATGGACCTAGAGGGTGTTATGCTAAGTGAAATAAGTCAGACAGAGAAAGACAAATACTGTATGATTTAACTTATACATGGAGTCTAAAAAACAGAACAAACAAAACAGAAACAGACTCATAGAGAACAAAGGGACAGTTGCCAGATGGGAAGTGGGTAAAGGGGATGGGTAAGAAAGGTGGAAGGATTAAGAAGTACAAATTGCCGTTATAAAAATAGTCACGGGGATGTAAAGTTACAGCATAGGGAATATAGTCAGTAACACTGTAATAACTATGTATGGTGTCACATGGGTACTAGATTTATTGGCGGGGAGATCACCTCATAAGTTATATAAATGTCTAATCACTATGTTGTACACCTTATATTAATATAATATTGCATGTCTATGTAATTGGGGAAAAAAAGGCAAAGTAGATTCTGCCACTGCTCTGCCTGATGTGTTTGCTCACCCCTCTCTGTCCAGGATGAAGGAAACTCACATCGCACAGTAAGCCCTTCATGACCTGACTGCTGCTACTTCCTGTTACAGGCTCCATGTTCCTGTCACGTGGGACTCCTCCCTGTTCCCAGCACTGGGCACTCAACCTGTTTTCTTGTGCCTTTACTTTTGGGCACGCTGCTCCCTCTGCTTTGAATGCCTCCTCCCCCCTCCCTTGGTCCTTCCCCAACACTCACAGTGTAAATGTCTTTCTTTTCTGCAGAACCCAAGCTTTGTGGAGGGCTCTGTGAAGGCTCCTCTGTGAAGCCCTCCACGTGGCCTCTGCTCCAAGGAGTGGTGAGCTGCTCTTTCTGTGGAGCTCCAGCAGCACTGCGCTCACATACGTGGGACACAGTACTAAGGTGACCTGCTGGCAGGCTGCACATCCTGCTGGACTCTGTGCTTCTGGAGGGCAGCCACCAAAACCTATTTCATAGCGTTTCTCTCAATGAACGCCTAGTAGGTACTCCACTTATTTGACAGATGGATACACCGACAGGACGGGAGCCATACTAACAGAACCCAGTCCCTGCTCATTATCTCCTCACTGGGGGAGCATAGCCCATTTCCTGGCCCAGCAATTTCTAATCTTCCATTTTCTTTTTGCAACAAAACAGAAAAGATCCCAGTAGAGTCAAAGGGTGAGGGAGTACTATTTTTTCATCCTGTTCTCTCTTGTTTTAGATTAATACATCATTTAGATTGATATATCACAGGCACAGATATCATTCATTCTTGAGTTTCATCTGTATCGGACTGAATTTTTAAAATACAGTAATTATAAAAAATGTAAAGTTTTTATAAGTGGAATGACACCTTAAGAAAAGGTGTCACCTGATATTCTAAAAACTGAATATTTTTAGAAAATATTCAGACTAGAAACATTGATCATCTAAATGTACCAAACTATCCAAATGTATCCTCAAGAAGGTGGTATTCATGCACTGAAAGTAGCTGAAGGAGGAGGTCACTCTTCAAAGAAAGTGGGGTTTTTTTTGCCAAACATAATTAAGTCATATTTATGTATACCCATTTGGGAGGTAGTAAATTGTGGAAGGAAGGGACGGGATAGAGGTTGGAATATCTCCTTAGTATTCTTTACACAGTCTATTACACTTTAATATACCATGGTTTATAGACCTGACATGGTTGGTATAAACCAACAGGACACACAGTAAAGAAGCTGTTTTTATTACAGCTCTACAAATAGAGGAGCCAGGTGATGCTAACAAGGAAACAAAGGGACCGCACTGCACTTCATGTGGTATCCATCTGATGAGAACACGGCAGCCATTTTTCATTTCTTAGAAAATCGCCCCGTTGTGCACTTTCCAGGGGAAAAGAATGCTTTCACCAACACAGGCAACAGCACACTGACGCTGGAAAGAGGGACGGGTGCCTTTTAATGTTTAATTGAGAGGGGAAAAATATAAATATATGGAACAACTGAGTTTTGGAGAGGTCTTACTCTTACTTCTTTTCTCTTGGTATGTTTGCCCAGGGAGGATGATATCTCCTTATTTAGTCTTCCTATTTTATTAGTTTTGCTGGTTGTGGTTAAATTAGAAGAATGGTCATTTCTGGTCTTGTCATAGAGTTTACATTTGCACATATCTAGTTGGACAGTAAATCTAAAGAGCATAAGGGGCCATTTGTGAGATTTTCTGTGGAAATTGGCATGAGGTTGTATAAAAGCATATCAAGGGTCCCAATATATGGGTATAATTTGATTTCCAGGTCATTGCCTAAGGCTAACGTTGACTAGAAGACTCAGGCTTTTGATGAAAATACCAAGTAAAAGCCATTGTATCAGAAGACTTTGAAGAAGTCTTTGGAGTCATAAAATCAAAGGAACCCAGATAAAAGGAGTCCTGAAAGTCATCTAGTCTAACGTTCAGGCTGATGTTTGAGCCAAGATCCTCTTGTGTTCAGACTTTCCAGATCTCATCTTTTCCATCATTTTTTATCTGCCATTTTCAGTTGCCCTTTATAACAGAACCTGAATATTTTTACAGGCATCAAAGAAAAGGAAAATACTGGTATCACCTAACTTGGGCACCTGGGACCTTTCTCAACCAAAGTTCGTCTGAACTGCAGAACTTGAAAAACAATTCGAGCAGCTCTCAGTCTCCTCCTTTCCCCACATGTACACATAAGTTGTATCATTCTAGATGCCACGGGGAGACGTCAACTCATTACATACAATGGTGGCGCAAGGGTAACAGGGCTTCATTCTCTCATAAATGGTTGAAAAAAGTCAGTCCTGATGCGATCAAGCTTATAAATTACTTACGATCTTAAGTCATTTACGTTTTTATATTTCTAAACCCAGGCATGCTAATATTCAAATAACTCAGTGCCTGACCACTGCAGTGTACACCTGAAGGTGAATAATAATGAAAATCAACTATAATTTTACATATATATATATATATATATATATATATATAGTCACAGGAAGTGGAGTACAGCACAAGGAATAGAGACAGTGGGAATGTAATGGCTGTGTGCGATGTCAGAGGGGTAGGAGATTGGGGGAGGGGGTTATCACTTTGTGAAGGGCATAAATGTCTAACTCTTACATTGTTTTGTACACCTGAAACTAATAATAAAAAAATGAAAGATTAGAGATACAGACAGAGCATATTCATACAAAATAGAAAAAAAAAGTAAATATTTGCATTAAAATGTTTCACAGATGTAAAAACAAAAAAAACTCATAAAAATCTTACTGCTATAACGATTTGAATTAGAAAAATCTTCCTGGTTACACAATGGAAAGAAATATATTATTCTTTTATATTCTGTGATGACTGTAATAATTTTTTGTGTAGGTGATAAATACAGTTTAAGGGACTACAATATAATTCTCAGTGTTCATCAGATTATGCATTTGGTGTTTCTCTATAGTAACTATTGCAAAAGTAAACAGTTTATCCATTCTCAATTCTCGCAGGTAACCAGGTTATGAGTATAACAGGAATCTAAATGAAGTAATTTTATCCATCAGTCACAAGTCAGCCCACTGTAAAAGCTGTATGACTCTTTTTTTCAATATACCTTTACTGTAAATGAGACTTTTGCTCCCACAGCTAAATTTTTCAATCATTCACAATATTGACACAACATGCAACTTATAGATTTTATGATGAATTCTGCTCATTCTTTTTAAAGGCAACCATTTCATTAGCTGTTAATTTTCTACTTTATTTTTCCATCTGTTTCTGTGTAATCCAGTGAAATCTCACAGTGCAGCACAACTATTTGTACACAGCAATTTTTGTGGCTTCACGGTGATACAGATGCAATTACTTGAGAAAGTTTGGTAAGACTGTATAATCTGTAAACCAGCTATAACCTAGTCCAGAAGTTTAATTTTATAGAAATGAGAAAATGGATACCCAAGTTGATGAAGTGACTTTCCTGGGTCACACTAAGAGTGTCAGAATCCAGGTCTCTTGACTCATAATTGGGTATACTTTCCAATGCCCCCTGCCGCTTCCCTGGGGGTGGGGGGCAGTGCTTTTCTCCAAAATTCTCAAATACTAAGGGGGTACCTTGGAGCTGTACTGTACTGCACATTTTCTACAGAAGTATATACATCAGAGAGAAAGTGCCAAGATGGAATTTCAGCCTTCACTCTAAATTTCCTGACTCTTGATGCTTTGAAACAGACCATGGGGGTAAAATTTTAGAATGATCTGGTGAGAGGCTCATTAACATTAATGGGAGTCAGGTGGTGGCAGGGCCTGACATTCTCCGTGTTATCTCCTCTTCCAGGCCCCTATACGTCTTTAACTTATCAGCATTAATAGAAATGACATGTCCTTTGTAAAAATGTTTTTTTCTTAGTCATTTTTTTCACAGCTACTTCTAAGCAAGCATATTTATAAAATGTGGTTTTCACTTAAAGAATAATTATACATAAATCCTATTTCCTGAAGTGTCTACCTTGTCTCCCTGCCGTCTCATTTCCAGTGGGAAGTCTCCGACCATCTACCATGCTTTAGAATTTTTTCAGGGGTGCTGGAGAGACAGTGAACTCCATCTGTAGCTTCATCATGCAGGGAGCAGACACAAATGAATCATCATTTAGGAAATATTAGGAATTGCAAAGAAGCTAGATTTGTAAAAGAGGGCTACCCCCATTTTGTTCTATGAAGAACCTTGGTGAAATTTCAGAGACAATGGGGTTCAGAGTTGTGAGACTATAAATAACCATTCGGTGATAAATGGCAGGTAGACTAATATTGGAAGAGCTCCTTTCCCAAACAACTCTGTCCTATCTTGGTATTAGCATTAACCTAAAGGTACATAATCTGGAAGGCATGGACCTTTTATTTAAAAAATTTTGTATTCAAAATGCTTAGCACTTGAGACTATAAACTTAGTGTTAACAAATCAATAACTTGTTGCTCCATTCATTGGTGAGAATGACTACAAAAGCAGCTGCTAGTTTGAATTCGTAAGCAGGTTCAGGAGCCAAGTGCTAACAGGATCCCTGGTCATTTTTTTTTATTTTATTTAAAGTAGTGCTTTTTAAAAGCAAGGGCTTCGTTTGTTTGTTTGTTTTTCATTTCATAGTATTTTAAGTACTTGTTTTTCAACAAATCTTTCTTTAAGCACCACATTAACAAATTGGGGAAAAAGTGTACCAATTGGCTTCTCTGGGTTTCCCACAACTACCTCTGATGACTCTCCACATCATTTAGGGCCATCGCTTGATTCTTTGTACCTCCACTTGTTCATCTGTATACTGGGTAAAATGCAACCTTACACTTGAGAACTTTGGAGCTATAAGAAACGTAAGAAATCACCTCGTGTAAACCTTTTATGCCAAAAGGGAGCTAAGTTAAACAATAGGGGACTGAATAAATACATGTTGGATTTATAATGGAATAGTTTACTGGACTGTGACCCCTTCAGCCCACCACCCACAGCTAATGGGATCCAAGAGCAGTCAATCCACTAGCTGATCAGTTAGGATCCTTACGAAGCAGTAAAATAACCTGATTGATGGTGGTGGCAGCAATGATGCTGAGGATGATGATAATGGACAGTCACTGAGTACTGAGTGCGTGACAGATAACATGCTAAGGGATTTACACAGATCGTTTCAACTTTTCAAGGCATTTATCAGGTGGGTTCTGTATTGTGGATAAGGGAGCGAAAGTGTCAAACTGTTCCATTACTTTCTAGGTGTTGGCCTTGGGCAATTAACTTGACTAAGACTGAGTTTTCCAATCTACAAATGGAGGTAATAATAGGATCTATATTAGACAGTTGTTGTAATAATTAAATAAGATGTCTGTAAGGTACTCAGCCATTGCACCAGCCACATGAGCGTACTAAGTGTAAATGATTACAGTCATTCATACTGCCACAATTCTTAGTCATCCAATGACGTTTGCTTGTTCAGCTTTTCTTGGGTTCCCATGAGCCTTGTCTGAGTAATTGAGCTTCCTGTTTTCTCTTTAGTAACATGTGTATCCCTATAATAAACCCCCTAAGACCTGAAGCAAATGCACTACATCCAAAATACCCCAAATCATGCTTTCAAATGATATCATGGGAAATTACTATGACATCGTTATAAGTGAAAAAAACTCAGTAGTAGATATGGTGCGACTAAAATTATATTAAGATGCATATCACAGAAATAAATGATACATCTTTTAAAAATATATGTGTTCCGATGTTCATTGCAGCTTTATTTATGGAGCCCAAGACATCGAAACAACCAAAGTGTCCTTCAATAGATGATTGCATGAAGAAGATGTGGTATATATACACAATGGAATACTATTCTGCCATAAAAAAAGATGAAATAGTGCCATTTGTGACAACATGGATTGATCTTGAGATTATGCTAAGCGAAATAAGTCAGACAGAAAAAGTCGAGAATAATATGATTTCACTGATATGTGGTATATAAAACTGAAAACAACAAAGGAACAAGACAAATAAATAAAGAAACAAAAACTCAGACACAAACAATAGTTTAGTGGTTCCAGAGGGTAAGGGACGGGTGGTAAAGAGGGTAAATGGGATCAAATATATGGTGATGGAAGGAGAACTGACTCTGGGTGGTAAACACACAAGGTGATATGTAGATAATGTATTACAGAATTGTATACTTGAAACCTATATAACTTTAATAACCATTGTCACCCCAATAAAATGTAATTAAAAAAATCAGAAAGTAATATATCAAAATATTACAGTTGCTATTTCTGCCTCTGATTAATAGGCTTTTTGTTTTTCACATGTTTTTAATTGTTTTTCGAAGAGTTAGTATCATTTAATATAATCAGAGAAAGAAACAATAGATGCTGTTGGAAGCACAGCACATTCAAAGCAAGTGAATTGCCTAAGGTCATACAACTAGTTTGGAGCAAAAAAGAAAGAACTTGTCCCCTTACTTCAGTCTAGTTTTCACTATACCACGTTATTCTTTATAGGTTCCTGCTTAAAAATTATAAAATTGTCATATTACAGAGTGGAAATTTAGAGAAATAAGAAGTCATAACTGAAAAACAAGCATTTGAATGAATAAGTTAAATTTAAATGCATAGTCACCTAAAGTCCTAGTCCTTTATTTATACCTTAACACACACACACACACACACACACATACACACACACACACACACACTCACAAATGTGAAATTCTATGATCTCTATAAAGTAACCATCCACATATTTTTATAAATTGTCCTGAAATATATCCAATATGAAGAATGGTTTTAATCACATTTTAAAGGCTAAAACTTAGATAAAAAGCCGTTACGCATGGTCAGAGATCTTAATAGCTTAAGATTGATCTTAACTAATCAAAAACGAAGAGAGGGGGGAGAAAAGTCATACTCATATATCAGATAAAATATAATATGGCACCCATACCTTTACAAAGGAGAGTTCTTCTCCATCTAGATTTATTTATACTAAACCTCTGACATCTTTGTAGCATAAGACATTTGTTAAACAATCGAAGCTCTCCCTCTAGAAAAATGAGTGTTCACATGTTTAGTCATGAACAGGAATGGACCACCACAATGTCCAGTAAGTAATCATGAAACACCCATTGCTACCGTTAAACCAATCTTCTTTCAGAACCATGGAAAGACTAAGTGTACTTACTACGAAATCTGATTTATAGAGCCCCGGTAACTGAAAAAAAAGTCTCACTTCCCTGATATCTGCTATTGCTTTGAACATCAAGATACTTTAACTACTTTTCTTTCATATGGTCAAGAATTTGTCATAGCTGGGGCTTTAAATTGGTCCACTAGAAATGGTACCCAAGAGTTTTCATAACTTTAACAGTTGTGATGTTACTAAGAATCTAGATGCAGGGAAGTTAAGTAATAGTCTATTTCTCGGGAGATATTTCCAAGAAAAGAAAATACTGGGAGAACGAGGATTCCCAAAGAAGAAGCTACAGAAATGATTTCCCTCATTAAAGCCCACAGAATTTGTTCCACCAGTAGAAGTTATGCAGAAAGACCATTAGCACAGCGCTCTTTATCAGAGTCAGTAAAAGGAAACAAAGAAATGAAACTTGGTTTTAAAACGGACCACATTGCTTGTAAGACTGCAGAGGTGAAAGTGCTGATGGTGAGTTCAGTAGAATTTGAGCTGGCTCCTCTGGAGTCACCTTTCAACAGTAACTGTCATCCTCTTTCTTTCTCCCTTTTCAACAAATCTTTATATTTTCCCCAGATATTAAAAGTAGTAAGTCCTCATTATATAATATTTGGATATTTGAGGGGGAAAAAATAAGAAAATAAAAAGAATGCTTAAGCCTTTCTTAAGTAATGGCCTCTATTAATATTTTGATTCATTTTCATAAATGTGGGTGTGTATTTGTAATCATATACTCATTTGTACTTTTTTATATAGTTGAGATCACACTGAATATGTAATTCAGTTTCTTGCTTTTTCATTGAACATTCAAGGCATAGGTTAAATTTTAAATAACTATTTTTATAGATAATTTATATTTATAATTTTTGACAGTAATGGTTGAAAAATAAGCTTTTATTTCAAAGTGGGTGTGGAACCTATTCAAATAAAACAAAACCATTTTCTGACCGTGTTTCTTAAATGAGATCTTGTAGGAGAGAAATGTCGGTTAGGACTATTAAACTAGTATTATCAAATATAATTAAAGTGGATTTGAATCATTTGATTCAATTTGGAAACAATCCCTTTAGTCTTCCTATTTTTGTGGCTTGGAGAAACGTTTTAGATGGCCACAAGTTTTAAAGTCATGTCAAATGCTACAAAACAAGTTACAATTTCTATCCACTGTGCTTAAACCTAATATACCTGTCCTGTATTTGAAAAATACAGGCTAGAAAAGTATCCTTCACAGGCAAAAACACTGAGACTTCCTATATGCTTGGAAGTAAGTGTGAGGCCTCAGGGCATAGGAGAAGCCACACACACAAACCTCATAGGAAATAAGTCGCCCTTCCAATCCGAGAGAGGTGTAGAAATATTCAAATACCACGTTGGAGAAGTGCCACTATCTCCTTTAGGCAGGAACCTGAAGTTAATTGTGCAAATGGCATGAAGCTGATTTCAGAAAGAAGAAGAAAAGCAAAAAAAAAACAAAAAAAAAAATAAAAAATAAAAAAATAAAAATGAAACCTCATGAAACCAGAGGCTTGAAATGTTTTACTGGAGAAAAACCATAGCATTACCTCCTCCTGTGGGATGATAACAATGATTTATGAAGCTGAAGTCATTTCTAGTGATTGCGCTTCGGGGAGATTGGTTTCACATGATCGGTGAAGCCAGGCAATGGGAGCTGAAGAAGAACCCCACATGTTCAATTGAGGCTCCGATCTGGCCTCTTCAAGGGGATTCCAGAACTCCGTGGAGGGGGAAGCAAAGCTATTGCTTTCTGATCCATGAACCCCCTTCTCCCCTCCCACAAGCTCATTAGGTGGACACAAGGCTCTCTTAGGCTCTTTCCTTTTAAAAGTATTACTGCTTCTGCTGTGGGGGGGTGGGCAGGGTAGAAGCTCATTGTAAATGCACAGCAGGATAGTAGCAAAGCCGAGATTAATTCCCCATGGATTTATACGGGTCGTTCTCACCCACGATGACTTGTACCGTTTCAAAGGTGCTTATGCTGCTGTTTTTATGGCTGGTCACTAACTTTATTCTGGCATATGGCGGTTGGCGCCATGACACGGAGTGAACATTTTATACCTGAATTAAAGTGGCTATTTGACAGTTTCTGTCAGAAAGTTCAGAGCAAAGAATTTGTGGGACAAGATTTATTGCATATTTTATATGGGACACATCTGTTTCTTTGCTAGCTTTGTTCCTTCCCTTAAAAAAATTTTAAAGTCGTTTCCTAAAGAAATATAATGACTGATAGAAAAATAAATTTCCAAAACAGAAGAAAAATATGGTCAAAAGTTGGAATATTTAGGACCTAATTAAAAAAACAAAACAAAAAAGAACCACTTACTTTGAGAAGGAAAAATGACTCGTAGTCATGAATAAAAGATCAGTGAAATAATGCAGTTATCATTGGCAATTATTTTATGGTTGGTTTAATGCCATATATATAATGAAGTTAAAAATTTAAGTGCATAACCTAGCATTTTCTGTATACTTGAAACAGGACTGGAAAGAATAATCTGCCTTTGATGTACTTTTTAAGATTCTGCTATCCCCAATGGTGGACTAAATAATACGTCCAACCACATCAGTGTTAAACAAAAAAATTACAGATTTTTAAATATTTAAAATTAATATGCCTAAAGATAAACGCAGGCAATTTCCAACCAAAATTCATCAACGCGATGTGAAGGGCATATATAAACTTCATCCTCATCTAAAAACTCTTCCTATTGCAGCGAGTACCATAACAGAGGTTTGTGATTACATAAACACTGGACTCAACCTGGAATCTTGTATTAACAGGCTACTTTTTCTTTTAATTGTGACGGGAGAGCCTTTAATTCTGAATACTGAAAATTTGAAAATAAAACTTTCACTCTTAAATATTTTGAAAAATTAATTTTTAATTACTTTAGGTCACACGCACTCTCCTCATACAAATATTAAACACAAGAGATTAAGTCCTCTTTGATAGCCATCTGCGCGCCACCCTCCATCATCCCAGACACACATTCTCATGCTCTCCTGAGACTCAACTACTGTTATGGGCTTGAAGTACATCCTTCCAGAACTTCCGAGTGTCCCTGTACAATGTGTGCAAGGTTTTTCTAACTCAGACAGAGAAGACGACTTGCTTGCTCCTAAGGTATGCATTGTTTTTATTTTACTTGAGACTGTCAAATAGACGTCCACAGCTAGAGTAGCACGTCATACTCCTAACAATACTATCAAACTTGAAGTTTTGCAAACCACATAGATTTTGGTACAAATCCTTACTATATTTATTGCAGATATCTTTTCCCATGCTTTTTACTTGCCTTTTGACTTTGTTTATAATGTCGATCATGTACACATTTAATATTGAAGTAGTCAAATTAATAAGTACTTTCCTCATGTCTTTCGCTTTTAAATTCACTTTAAAAAAGAACGTTGCTACTCTCAAGGTCATAAAGATGTCCCATATTTTCTTAGATATTTTTGTCTTTTATTTGTCTTTTTATATTTAGTTCATTAATCATTTTGAATCGTAGGGGGCAGGACTCCTTTTTTTTGGAAATAGATAAGTACTGTTCAAATAGCATTGGTTTTTCTAAACGGTAATCAGAGTATGCAAATAATAGCAGTTTTGTTTCCTATCTCATATTTAAACATGTAACTTCTTTTTCCTTCACATTGCCCTGGCTAGGGCTTTCAGCTTCTGAGTAAAGTTGACCCATTCATGTTCATTGTGATTACAGATGTATTTGGATTTATCTCTGTTGTATTTAATTTTGCAGTTTCTTTTACCAGGCTTTCTAGCTATTTCCTTTTCCTCCTTTCCTGACTTTTGTTGGATTCGCCAACTTGTCTTTGTTTCATTTTTCCTTTACTGGTTTGAACATGATTAATTTTAACTTTTGGATTGCTGAATACATTTAAATTTCAATACGCATAACCCAAATATCTGTGATTCAAAGAGTATCTAGAGTTAATTATAGCTCTGTACCCTAACTCGGAACAATGTAAGGGTGGCCTGCTTTTTCTTTCTCCCCCTGCCACTTTCTATGCCACGTCCCATATTGATTGATATCATCTGCCATTTTCCTTTCAGATGACCCAAAACAGATCCTTTACAATTAATATTTAATCATCATTTTATGATTTTATTTGTTCATTATATCTTTTGCCACTCCATTTTTTCATAGGATTCATTTTCCTGTTGAAGGAATGCAACCTCAAGAGAGGATTTATGAACAGTACACTTCCTAGGCTCTGTGAGTCTCAAAAGAATTCCCTTTTCTCTTTCACTTTGATGATGTACGTTTAGCTAAGTGTAGAATTCTAGCTTCAAAATAATTTTCCTTCACAATTTTAAATTTATTGCTTTATTGTTATCTTGCATTCAGTGTTGCTGCTGAGAAGTTTGTTGTTTAGCTCTCAGAGTTTTTCTAAACCTGTGTTTCTCAAAGTTGATTATAAAGAGTTAAAGGTATGTATATGTGTGCGTTTATCTTTCATTGCCCTGAAGAACTCTTTCAATAAAAGATGCTATGTCTTTCTCTTTTATAGGAAGTGATCGCATATTGTATCTGTATCTATTTTTCTTGACTTGTATTAAATAGATGTTGGGTTAAACAGATTAAAGTTCTAAAAAACATTTTCTATACCTCAGCATTTCTCCCCACTTTCCATATATCGTGTTTCCCCGAAAATAAGACCTAGCCGGACAGTCAGCTCTAATGCGTCTTTTGGAGCAAAAATTAATATAAGACCCAGTAGTTTTCTCTTCATGCTCTAGTCTAAAAGAATTCCTTTGACTTCATCTATCTTTCAACTCACTAATTTGATTTTCAGTGATGTCTACTACTTTACCATTCTGTGCATTCACTATTTTTCAAATATAGCCAACCAAAATTTTCATTTCTACGTTTTCCACTGGATTTTTGTTTTTTAATGGAGTGCTGTCCTTTTGTCATTCTCTGAAATTATAAAACATACATGCTTTGAAGACCTGGTCTGCCACAAATGTATTTTCTCAGGTGTAAGTTCTTCTGCTTGTTGACTTTGTTGGCTTTTTCCATCGTTGATTCTGGAGAGTGCACCAGTCTTTGCAGCTGAGTCTCACGAGTGGGTGCCGGAGTGGGATATTGTGCTGTAGTTTGTATTCTAGTTGTTTTGGGGACAGTGGAGGAGAGACAGAATGTTCTACTAGGCAGGGTACTCCCTCCGATCAGCGGCTACCCAACGCACTGCTCTGTCTCTCCTCTCCAAGAGCCCCTTTTACGGCCTTGTTGAAGAAGTAGATACTTCCATTGTGGTAGTGTCGTGCGGGGTGTCAGGCGGGGTCTCTGGTCCCACTCCCCACATAAGAACGCAGGACATGGTGAGGCCAAAAAGGAACACCCACGGAGCCACAGGTAGGGGAGTCATACCACTATACTCTCACTGGCGGCTGGGTTGGAGACACAGGAACCAGGAGCAACACAATTCTCAACCCTCACTGTGCCACTTGCAGACTCAGCCACCATCTTCTTGCTAGCTCACCCTTTTTCTTTTTGCTACTAGCCTAGCCACGGCAGTTATATTCATGGCTAATGGCTCACTGGTTACAGCTGACGACCAACTAGCCACAGCTGATGGCCATTTGATCACAGTCGATGGCTATTTACTACCTGAGCCAGCACCTTTCTATGTGAGGCCGAGAGCCTGGAAACTGCTTTTTGGGGCTCTGTCCCCACAGGTAGTCTGTTCCAGGGCGTGACCAAAGGGGCTGCCTCTACACAATGAGAAAACTTGCCCAAGGGTTGTAACTCCAAGCTACTGCTTACATTTCAAAACTCAAAGTTTTACATGTTTCCCCCATAGATTTATGATGATAGGATAGTTCATGCATGCTTTGCTTAGATTTTAAAACCAAATAAAAATGCCAAATTGGCAATCTTAACTATTATCATAAGTAATGACGTGGGGTGTAAATAATCATTATTAACCACTTAAAAATAATACCTATTTTAAAGGAGCCATATGGAAACAAAGCCCCTGAAACACACGATTCCATGTCACACTGGAAGTGTATTCACACACGCTTTACAGGTCATGTTCACGGCTGCAAAATACACTTCACAGAATGGGCGTCTCTGAACTCACAAGGGAGAAGGTACAGTGCCTAGAACAGTAATATCCCATTGCAAAAACAGTGGAAGGCCACGTTGAAGCTGTGTGCCCCTGCCAAAAGCCAAGTGCTTCTTTTTTTGCAGTTCTATAAAATGGCATCTGTAAAGAAACCAGATTTCCTTCAAGTGCTAGAAGCCGCACCCATTTGGAGAACAAGGGGTTTGGGATGGCAGCACATGGCACCACCAACAGATACCACACTGCAGTCATGGGGACGACTGGGGGTAGAAGTCAGAGCAGGGTTGGGTAAGGTAGGAATTTTTAAAAATACTTGGCCACTTTATCATTAATTATGTCATTAAATAAATAGGAGCACCAATTGAAAAGGGACATGTCCCATTTCCTTCATGCCATGAAATGCAAGTCTACTGGGGCAGGACCAGGAGTCCAGCAGTGATTTGCAGAGGCTGAGATTCTTATGTAGTTTCCTTAGTTCCAATAAATAATACATTATTGCTTCATTTGTTACATATAGGTAATGCTTTATGGTTTACCACATATTTTCAGAAACAGTGTTTTTTGTTTTTGTTTTGTTTTTTAAATTATCATGAAAGACAAAGTACTTATCCCAGCAAGGTAGACAGGTTCATATTTAATACTGGTCAATATCTCAACCATTCTGATCACTTTCTGCATCCCCTTCACTGGCTCTTCTTCTCCCTCCTCTTGCACTCTAAATATATTCAGCCTCCAAGTCTGTCTCTTGGCTCTCCATCCACTCTTCTATCTTTATATAACTAGCCATACAGCTACCATTCTTCCGCTGATGAATCTCAAGTCTATACTGTCAACTCTGAACTACATTCTCAACAACAGATTTGCATTTCTTCTGCCCCATAGGTCACCATGACATGAATAGCTGTCCAGGAATTCAAATTATCCC
Source organism: Rhinolophus ferrumequinum (assembly GCF_004115265.2). Classification (NCBI taxonomy): domain Eukaryota; kingdom Metazoa; phylum Chordata; class Mammalia; order Chiroptera; family Rhinolophidae; genus Rhinolophus; species Rhinolophus ferrumequinum. Next base: position 69,709,114 of record NC_046289.1, read on the forward strand.
TGAGTCCGCCACCATAACACAAAGCTGTTCCTTTCACAGTCTTCCACAACTCAGCACATGGCATCACCATTCACTAAGATGATCAAGACTTGGGAATTATTTTTGGCTCCCCCCTTTGCTTCAGCTCCAAGGTGGAAATTGTTACCAAACCCCTGTCTTTTCTACTTCCAAAATATATCTTGAATTCATCCATGTTTTTCCATCTCGATTTCTACCACTAGGGTCCAAAAAAAAATGCTTTTGTTTTTCACTGAAGTTACTTTAGTAATCCCCTTATATCTATTCTTCCTTCCTTCCATTATTTTCTACATGCAATCAGAATAATCTTTTAAAACATGAATGTGGTCGTTACTGTTACTTCACAAACTCTTCTAAGGCTTCCCACTGAATACTGAATAAAATCCAAATTCCTTCTCATGGCCTTCAGGGTTCTGGATGGGCAGCTTGCCCTGGGTTCCAGTGGCACTAGCCCATTTCAGTTTCTCAGTATGCCAAGCTCTTACCCACCTCAGGGCTGTCACCCATGATATGCCTTCAGCTTGTGACATTTTTCTTCCTACACGTCCCATGATTAGATCCCTCCCCAGCTTAAATGTCGTTACTGCAAAAAGGCCTTCCCACTCTTTTAAAGTAGCTTTCCTAAAAGTCTGTCCCCCACTAAACCTAAACATGCCACAATTTGTAAGAGACCTTGGATTAGTTATTTGTTTTTTTGTCTCCTTCTCTTGTTAATTATAAGTTCACCCAATGTATTCACAACTATGTAGATTGTCCCTGCACAAAACCTGATATACTACAGGCCCTCCACACTGGCTGAATAAATTTTCTGTTACTCTATGCACTGCGATTGTCCTACTGTATAGTCATCTGTTTAGGCTTGGCTCTCCAGACCAGGCTGCAAGATCAGTAAGCCAGGGAACTGTCTCCTGCCTTTGCTTGGCACAATGTTCGACACATTATGGGCCTAGACATGAGAAATGAATGGTTATGATTAGGTACTCAGCAATCTTTTTCCAAATTATATTAGACCTGACATACAAAATCAACTTGGGAGATGTTGTTTAGAGTAAGTAGTTTTGAGAGGTAAAAAAACATTGGTAATAACCAGAGGCCAAGGAAATCGTGGATAAGGTCTGTTTGGATAACAAAACTTGAAAGATGGAAACAAATTTGAAATAGTAGTCAGAAATAACTCAAAGAGAGGCTCCAGGGAGCTGATCCTCCGTCTGGATGTCTAACTCTATCGCTGATGTACAGTGTGGTTCCTAGGAAAGGATGGTCTCTCAGAACATCCCTTCTCTCACATGTCAAGGGGCCTGATAACTGTTTTCTTCACAACGATAGTGGGAGGACAAACGAGGTGGTACAATGTCAAGTGCTCTGCAGGCTACTGGACAAAAAGCACTCTGCGAACAGAAGATTCTCTAGGGGCCCTGCTTACTGCAGCCTGAGAAGCTATATGCCAATGGTGACAGTGTTGAACAAGAGTGAAGCTGAATTCCCTAGAAAAAAAATGTTTCCCTGATAGTAAAAAAAAAAAAAAGAAAGAAAAGAAAAAAAAAGGAAACACACCAAGAGGGTGTGCTCAGAAACTGATGGAAAGAGCTGGTGCTAACAGGTCAAACCGAAGGAAGATTTAGTGAAAAGAGAGAAAAACAGAATCAAAGGCTCCCAGGGAGAAACAGGGAGGCTGTGAGAGAAACAAGGGTGGTCTGTCTTGACATTCTTCCTAATTCACTGTTGAGTCCAGACTTCCTGACACTGAACTCTAATGCTTGGTTTCATTTCTATCATGCCCACCTGTGAGTTTACTTTGGAATTTTGTGTAGAAACCGAAAGAGACCTATCTTATATGAGAACCCTAGGTGATATGACACAGAATAGTTTCATTAAAATGTCCCAGGTAGTTTCCAAATTGCAATAAAGCTGTAGAAATACTATTCTGTATGCCTTTCCCTGTTGCCTTAGCTGGTTCTTTCCAAAGTTACTCATTCTTGTCTCTTTCAGCTACTTTCTAGATAAACAAATTCAGAAAACACAAACGTCTGCCTACAACTGATGCATTCGCCCTGTCCTGAAACTAAATAAAACTAAAAGGGAATTAAAAGAGAAGCTGAAGGGCTGGCATCTCCCTCAGGCTTGTTGCCATGTCTCCATTAGGTTCTGGGTATGTGTTTATTTTTATAGCTCTCTTTCGTGAATAGATGGTGTGAGACAGAAGTCTTATTTCCAAGGTTCATTTTACTGAGTGGCCTATAGTCAGTCTTTCCAAGAAGAAAGATGGAAAATTATGGTCTAAGCAGCATAACTGTCCATCGAGGGACCAAGAAGAATTCTGGACCTCATCCACTCAACAGCTTAAATTATCATTTATGAGCAGCAAAATGATTGTCTTTGGGTCTCAGCAGCATTATTTTGGGCTGAGTTTATGGCATTAAGGCCCAGCTAATCATAAGGATCTAATTTTACATTCCCATCACACTCACATATAGATGATCACTACTGCATTATTTAAATAGAAAAAAAAAAGAATGCTCAAGGAATCTTGTCCTTCTAGATGGGAGGTATAACGTGTAAGAAAGTAGAATTAATTTTAATGGTTGTACCACTTATAGCAAAAGAGTTCTAGTTATCTTATGTTATTGTCTTGTTCATCTTTCCAAAGTCCCAGCGAAGAAAAAAGGATATACAAATGACTGACTTTGCTATAGAGTGAAGTCCTAGACTGCTGTGATTAACTTACTGACAGAAAGGGAAAGGTACACAGATACAGAAAAACATGGCTCATTCACACAATGGAATAATCTATAGCAGTTAAAGAATTAGATTCATATGTATCAACATGGACAGATTTTCAAACAATCCTGAGTGAAAAATTAGGATGCAGAAGGATAAACTCAGTATGATTTACCCTTTCTACCGTGCTTTCACTGCCTTCCTGAAGAAAGTCAGGATATCTTATTCTTAATATGGTAAATTTTGATCACTGAAGGTCATCCGAAGAGAATTTCAATTCTCTAAATAAATGGAGCCAATAAAAAAAAGCGATGTCTTATCTTTTTATCATGTAGAATTTTCTTTCCACGTTGGCTTTTTGGAACAGTGATGGAGCTTAGTCTGGCTGTACGATCTAACAATTTGGATCCTAGTTCTGCATAGCATCTATTACATTTTGCAGAGGATGATCCAAAGAGGCTACCCGTCTCCTCTGAGAATGAAAGATAAATATTTGTGGTCACAATAGTGTCACGATTCTCAGATAAAAGGAGGGATTTCGGTCTACCACTTGGCTCATGCTTCCTTCTAACCAAACCACGATTTTTTTTAGCAACCTAATAAAATTACTGGGGAAAGAAAGCATGCTCTCTGACTACTAGGAATGTTGACACAATAAAGGAACATTTTAGTAGTTCCAATGTCTTTTTGATTTTATTTTAAGGATTTCAGAATTCCTGCCTTCTGTTACTTTACGGCATTTCCAGTAAACAGGGAGATCGATAGGTAAAGCACAGTTTTTCTTGGCTGATGACCTAAGGCAAACCTCTTTATCTGCTGGCACCTTTATACACGTGCTACACATCAAATGCTTTGTCATCCCTTGGTGGAAAGGTCCTGATGGACGGCAAGCATACTAATAATTGCTTTCTTGTAGCAATAGCGAGCCATTGGGTCACAAACCGAAAACATGATTTGTAAAAACACAGAAGAGGGATGGCAAAACTCCAGCCAAATTGAAGAAAATTTCCTTCTCTGCTTTCTCAAGGTCTACTCTAACTTAATCTTGATGTAACTAGCCAAATATCCAAGAATAAAAATTTGTTATGCAATATCTAGCCCAAGACTATACAACAATTCATGAGACTAATCAAACCTTCTGACTAAGTTAAACACAGACACTTAGGCAAAAGTTCCGTCAACCTTATGGCTCCTCAGAGTGAGAAACCAGGAGGACTGGACAAGCCATCTTCTACTTTTCAGCTGCTAGTGTTTCTAGCTGGTGAATAACACTGGTCCCAGGATAGTCGGGGATGGTTCTCTAAGAATGAAAGATTTCTTCCAATTGACACTTTCATTAATATTAAGGACTCCATACCTGGCTGCTGGGGTAGAATGGTGGGAGTCAAGTTAGCAGCCCACACCTTCCTTGGAAGCCAGTTTCCTGGAATTAATTCTCTGTGCCTATATTGCATGAGCTGAAAGTTGATGGATGCAGTCACATTCCAAGACACCTTATTTAGTGTCATGCTGAAGAGGCCTATTGTCTCAGCTTAGGAAAGCAGTAAGGATCTTCAGACCCCTGCCAATCCATGCAAATTACCCTTCCATCTGTGTAAAGTCTAGGATACTTGAGAGATGAAAGTAGTTATGACTCTTCTGTTGCTGGCATATAAAACAATGTTTTACATTAGATACAACTCTCCCCGGTCTCAGATGTCAGTGGTAGGAAGGAAGAAGAGATTTAGAGAAATATCCCACAGAAAGGAAAGGGAGGAGGCATATTTCTCCCATGGGACAAAGTTAGGAGGCATTGAATCCAAATTCTATACTCATGTAGAGATTTTATGCTGACTGAAAAGAAGAAGTAACTAAATAAGGATTATTTCACCTGCAACTCATTTTAATGCCTCCTTTTTAAAAGCAATTGGACAAGTGAAGGGAATTTCTACATTTTTCTGGATAGTACAGGAGCCTATATTTAGGTTATTCAAAATTTTGGGGATCATGGAAGGCTAAAGACTGGCCCCAAAGTTATCAGATATGGGATGTCAAACAAATGACAAAAGACTTGAAAATCTCATAATCCTTGCATCTGATCAGATCTTGAGTATTAGATGAAAATAGATTTTTTTTTCTTTGCTTTTTAAACCACCCTGCCTGTGTGCTCATTGTAGAGGGTAGACACTCTGACTCACTGTCTTCCATTCTTCATCAGTTTGTTACTTTGATCACATTTTTGGCGTGGTTCTTTTGGTTAGATAGTGGTAGGAAGAGTTTGACTTTCCTTTTTAAATCTTGTTTTCATCTCTAGACGCATTTCATTCCATTTATGATTTAAATGAGGACGAATCCCTTCAAAGGTTCCTTTCCTTTTTTGGACAAATTCAATTTGTGTTTACGAAGCACCCACTGCATACTAAGCAGTGGGGATTCTAAGGTGAGCAAAAGAGATACTTCTCTCTCTTATTAGCTAAGTAATTCCTCAAATATTTAAAAACTGAGGGAAGTGTGGCAGAAGAAACAGAAAGCGTGACAGTTACATTAATAATAACAGAGGGACCGTAACTTTCACAGGGGTATGTCTAAGGAAAGCCCTGCCTCTCTGAGGAGAGGGTTGTACCATCCAAATACCCCTTATCCTATTACTTTTCTCTACCTCCTCAACCACCCCAGCCCAAATCACCAAAATACCACACTGCATTCTCAACTTACTCTCACTGGGGTCCTCCTTTGACATCAAACAGATCTAGCCTGTCTGAATTCAGTGTCCTCATTTGTAAGATGGAACTAATAGGAGTGCTGTCCTCAAGGGTTTTTTAAAAATGAGAATAAAGGAGACTATACTTAATATCGACCTGGCTGAGAGCATGAAATAAGAGTTAGCTCTTACTATTTTTATTCTTTATAATAAATCACAAATGACATAGGAGCTTGGGAGTTTCTACAGAAGAAGTCACACTTGAGGACAATTTTGTAGGGTGTGTGTTAAACTTGACTAGAAAAAAGGAAGTAGGACTGGGACTCCAAGGCTCAAGCTGAAACTTCTATTTCTTGCACGTGAGCAAGGGCCTGGACTGGCTAGAGGGAAGGGTGGCCGGTGAGGGTGTGTGTGTGTGTGTGTGTGTGTGTGTGTGTGTGTGTGTGTGTGTGTGGCGGGGGGTGGGGCGGTGGGTTGCAGGGGTCAAGGAGACAACAAGGAGACTCACTAGACTGGAGAAAACATCTTTTGTGGGAGCGGTAAGCTTGGATAAGTAGAATAGAGAGCCTGAATATAACATCTCAGAGAGCGACGCAAACAATCCATTCATGCAAATAATCCCCAAGAAGGCAGCATTCTTTTCACTAACTGCTGATTCCTTGGGGTGAAGAAGGGAAGTAGAGAAGGGATGCTTGTCAGTAAATAAAATCCACTGATGGGGAAGTATTTTGAATATATTTGTAGGAGAAGTTCAATGTTCTCCAAAGTGGGAAAAGTGGCATCCTCAGGGATTTCTGTGTATCTGCCTAGAAATCCTGGGCTTCTTTCTATGGCCAATTTGAATTTTTGCAACTCTCAAAAACATCATCATTCCTGAGGGATTTCAGGCTCTGTTGAAAAAGCTTTGCTGTTCCATAGGTTAGCACCAGCCTCACAATACCGAGTTCCTGGGACTACTTATGATTTAAAACACAAACTCAGGCTTTGCATGTTTTTGCAACATCCCTATAACTATGGGTTGTTTAAAAATAGCTATAGCCTAAAGAGTTTATTTCCAACATCTGACATGATTGTAGTTTACAGCGATTTGTTATGTAAATATTGGTAGCAGAGAAGAAATAGGAAAAAACATTGCCCCTTCTCAAAGCCTGATGGATTTAATGCTTTTGTCAACTCTGGATTCCAAATCTGGGGGTTTGTCTGTCTGTGGTGTGTAAAACAAAATACCATGTGCCTGCCTCAGCTTTTCTTCTGGTGGAACAGCAATCTGCAAAGGAACACTTGTTCCTCCCTAACTTTCCTTCACAGACATTGTGCTGCGGTGTGGAGAGGGGTTTCAATGCCATGGCTGTTGAGATGATGCCGTGAATATTTTTAAAGCAAAGGGAAGAGCATTCTGAGATGATGACTGAAGTAGTTTTTGAAACTGCCAATAATTCGAGGCTTGATGATGTGTAAACATATTTGTGAAGCTTCTATATTTCAACTTTCGGCTTTGATTCTGGGTTACCTGAATACAGGATGCTTTCTGTTTTGAGGTGTGTATGTGAAGATGGTAGGTAAGGCAAATTTTTACTCTTAGATTTGTCAAAGGGAGGAAAGCAAGGGACAGACTGTTTTGCCCCAATTCTGTCCTTTTTCTAGAATACTGTCTTCTCCTTCCTCACTTACTATCCTTCCTCTCTCCTCCCCCGACCCTACATTTATTGAATGTTCACTGCATGTTAGCTTTCTAATTTCCTTATCTCTATGGTCAGATTTTAAGATGTGGTCCCTCTAATGGCTGCTGCCTTTTCTAGAGCGATCGTACTCTAATTCTTCTCTTAGAGGCTAATTAGGAAAGACATAGTGAGAAAAAAAATGGTTCTGGTCTTCAGTTAGTTTAACTGATGGGGAGGAAAGGGCTTGGGTTATGGAAATGTCTTTGGAAACAATGACTGTTTTGTAAGGTTCTCTTTTGGAGAAGTGGGATGGAACCCATACTGATGGAGAAGACCCCCAGAAAGCCAACTAGCAACAAACAGTCACAAAAGCCAAGGGCACCGGAAGTCAGCCTTCGGACCCAGGTCATCCAATATTCTCCCCAAATTAGGCCATAGAAGAGATGAAGCAATAGCACAGGAAATGGTTTGCCACCCACATCATTGACCCAAGAGTGTAATACACTTTGCTTTACAATTATAGCTGAATTAAAGGCTTTAACAAGTCTGACTATCTCTCTGAAACCTAATGAAGTACCTGAGTATCTCTTCCCTGATCTCCATACATTCTTTATAAAAGTTAGTGGAAAGCGCTATTTTCATTTTCATTCTCCGTGATTAATGCAATGAAACAACTGCCTTTTTTTTTTTAACTTTTAGCATACAATCCTAGCTTTTACATGCATTAAAGATCTAACTAACGTTCAAGCTCTAAAATCTGTAGGGAAAAGAAAGGTAGGCATCTTCATTTAATTCAATATGAATTTTTCTGACTTCATTCTCATTTTTTCAACCTCCTTCATAAGCTCAGAACTTATACTAAAAGGCAGATACTTCTCACACTATAGCAGGATTTTGAGAGTGACAGCCCTCTATAATCTCTACTCTGACCCTTTCCATTTTTTCCTGGTTCTCAGAGCCTCCTGAAATTTATTTCCAACCCAGTTTTACTTGCTCTTAACTCACTCTGGTTAGGTGAGCCCAGACTTCAACATGGCTGTTTCTCCATATTCTGATGAAAACCAAATCAAACCCTTGGATGGTGGACTCCCTCTTCTTAAACTTCTCTCTCTCTCTCTCTCTCTCTCTCTCTCTCTCTCTCTCTCTCTCTCTCTCTCTCTGTGTGTGTGTGTGTGTTTCAGGAAAATTAGAAAAATTACATTTCTGTCATATCAACCATGACCTTGAGTCCAGCTCAGAGTCCTCTGTCCCTTGAACAACAAGCGGATGAATCTGCCTAACTCATCTGACTCAATCTCCCACAGGACTTTTGGAACAGAACATTGTCTCTCTTGGGAATTTGTAGTAGCAAATTGAGGAAGTAGGACCTTAATCATATAGAGATAGTTTCTCATCCTAAAGCAACTCTGCTCCCTTGCCCCTTCTTTTCAGGTTGCCCCAAGGAGAAAAACAATAGATACATAAAACACAAAAAAAACACAAAGAAAGAAACACAGAAGCCAAAGCCCCTAAGCAAGACTATTACTAGTTACCCCAAACACTATTGCCCAAGTTCTACTCAGCTGGTTCTTCTTCTCCCCAAAAATGTGGCTGAAACTCCCTTCTGGCCCTCTCTTATTCTCACCATTGTTATTTTCAGCCCTCTCCCCCCTTTTTTCAAGAAAAGACAGTATCATCAGGAAGTGAGCAGATAAAAGTAATCTAGGTAGCACCTTTCTCTGAACAAATATTCTTTCATCTTTTTTTTATTTATAACTGTTCCTGAAAATGGAATCAAAGTTCGAAGGGCGTGAGTTGGAAGGGGCTAGCCATCAATGATCACCTGGTTAAGTTTAGAACAGGTGTTTCATAGTCATTGCACAGAGAGGTTTGATGCGTTTACTCATTGAAACCCTTCAAATGCTCACATTATGATACCAAAAACATCCAGAAGTTTGCCATAAACAGGTTGGCATTATGGCTTTTGGGCATTATTAGGGGAAAGGCATCACCTTTGTTAAAGCTGGTGAATTGGAGTTATGTGAGGGTGGTTTGGAAGCACAGTAGCAGGGAATTCAGTCTCTTTCTTCCTAAAAGCACAGAGATGCTGGAAAGCCCATGAGGAAGGACTGGAGAAGAGGGCAGGGCACGTGGATGGCACCCAGCCCCCCTCCCCTGGGATGCACGTCAGGTCCTGACCACGTGCCTCACAGATACTCATGCACAAGGGATAGCAAATCATTCAGATAAAATGAAAACTGACTGACTTTAAATGAAAGTTACTTGAGTTTATTTTTTCTAAATCATGACTCTAAAACATAAACATAGAATTACTTTCCTCTTACAAACTGATATATCACGTTCCTCCCAGGCTCAGACCACCAACCCAGGTTTCTGCCATCAGAAGTGGGGAAAGCATGGAAGATACTGTGGAGAAGCCGGATTGAATGCCCTGTTCTTCCAACTTCCAAACCAAAGACACTTAGAGATGCAGACACATGTTTTTGTGTGTGGTCTAAGTTGCAACCTCAGAAAACTTGGCAGTTTTCTCTCCATGGACTGTGATTTCCATGATGTCAGGGTTTGCAAGGGTTTTGTTTTCAAATAGATATTATGGGTAATTCCATGGGAATCCTTTTTCAATCCCCCTGAATTGATAACCTTTTCTTAAATGTGACCTTGGTGTTCAGATAACCTTGGGACACAGACAAAGAGGATTCCCAGTGGTAATATCTGTCTGGTGTAAAGGGGGAAGGAAGAAAGTAAAACTTGTAAACTCACAGAAATAAAAAACAAAGAGCTTTGCACGTGCTGCCCTGCTCACTATTCTTTTATTTTACTTTTTTTTTTAGTAGTATAATAATGTTCACGTCTTCTCCAATTTCACTGGTTCCATTTATTGTAATTCATAGCAACAGTAACTCACATTCTAACTTAGCTTTAGTTCAGCAAGTCCCTTTCCCCCTTACCTTTGGTTTCAAGACTATAAGTGCCCAGATGGTCTCTCCCCAGAACCAATTCTTTACATTTTTACACTCAAACTGTATACAGTTCAGGAACTTTGCAGTTAGTGAATGTAACATTGTCCTCATTTGGTGAAGAAGGTGATACCCCCACGTTTTAGCGTCTCCCTTAGCCTCTTTATCATACATTTAATCAACAGGAAAGAGTCTCGAGCTTCTAGCTACCTCAGAAATCCTGATGATAAGGCAAGAGGGCTTCAATTAAGCAACACGAGAACAGTAAATGCCACGTAGGTCCCGCTGTGATAGGGTGTTCTGGGGACAAAGAGATTAACAAGAAGGGGCAGCTGATGCCCATGATGGCACTTTATGCCTCTCTAATTCCTCTCCTAAGCCCCTCATAGGAGGCCACTCACATAACTGAAGCAACGTGGCAACTTGGGTGTTTTTTATCCCCAGGCTTGATAATCACATAGCAGTAGACAAATGCTTTAATGTTGTAAAAATATGTGTTGAGATTTCTCTCTACAAATGGAAAGACAGTCTTCTGTCAAGCTTGGGTCTGAGCTACAAACAACTGGCTGACCAGGATCCATGGCAATGGCTACGGAACTATTAAAGAAGATGTGATTTGAACCATGCCTCCTGAGCCCACAGATCAGACTCCTCCTCATGCTACAATTTTATAAATAAAGACAGAGGTCCAGAGAAGTAAAGTGCCAAAGGGGTTCAATGGATGGGAAGCCCAGTGTAGAATGGAGCACTCAGAGGGCAGTTAACAATGGGTAGAACTTAGGTGAAGAGAAGGCTTCTGACTGATCCAGCCATAGAGTATCATTGAAAAAGGTTTAGTTTTTAGAACTCTATCTACGCACTTATGACTATAAACTGCCTCTAACAATTGATTCAGTCTTCTCTGCATCTGCTGCCTCTCTCTACATCTACTGCCTCTCTATCTTCCTCACTTTCTCCCCAAAGTGATTCTTCAGGTGATGGTGCAAAAAACACCTCCCAGCAGCCTCTATCAGCAGCCTCCCACCCACTTACCTTCCTCTGGGTCTACACTGGCTGATCAGAAACCGGATCTATGCAAGACAAATGCACTTAGGTCAGAGAGATCAGGAGCATGGCTAGAACTGCCTGGCTTCCTGGGCTCTCCTCCTGGGCAACTGGGACATCGGGTTATAATACTTGAGCTACAATAAATATATTTACTGTACTTTGTATATGCTCCATGGAGTCAATTCAATTCCCTTGGAATATCCTATACATTCCATACATGAATGCTTAGCTCCTAACCTACTTTCATTTCTGCTGTCTCTTACCTCTGAGTTACCTGGTACCATTTATGCATGTCCTCGAAAGCACCGTCTTCTGTTCATGAAATCAAAACGATTCACAGAGTGCCTCTAGGCACTGCAAGCAGCGAGTGGAACAGAATTCCTGACCTCCAGAAACATACATTTTAGGGGAGCAGACAGAAAACAACGAAACAAATACATGGTATTTTGGATGGAGATAAGTGCTAAGAAGCCATATAAAGCAAAGAAGTGGGAAGAGAGTAATAGAATCTGAATAGGTGTTATTTTGTCAAGGTATTATTTTGTCTCTTTGATATTTGAGCAAGAACCAGAATGAAGTGAGGGAGCAAGTACATTCTGACCAGAGGAAGAGCCAGTGGAAGTATACTGGGCAGGTTCAAGGTCAGCAGGAAGGCTAAGGGTGTTGGAGAGAACAAGGCAAAGAGTGGTAAACATTGAGGACAGCGAGGTGGTGGAAGTCAGATCACATGGAGTTTTGTAGGTTTAATAAGAACTTTCAATTTTATGATGATTGAAATGAGGAGTGTCGGGAGGGTGTTAAGAAAATGAGTAACCTAATCTTATATTGATTTTAAAAGGAATTGAGAGGCGAGGCTAGAAACAGGAAGACCAGTGAGAAGCTATTGCAACCGTCCAAGTGCGAAACGAGGATGGCTTGAATCAGCGCAGTAGCAAGAGATGTGGAGGGCAGTTGCTGGATTCTGGATAGACTCTGAAGGAAGAGTTGACAGGATTTGCAGATGGAAGGGTTGCGGAGTGAGAGATAAAAAAGGGCGCAACTTTCCAAGACTTTTGGCTTGTGCATCTGGAAGAAGGACAGTTCCATTTCCTAGGAAAAAGCAGATGTGTGAGGGCTCTGGGGTGAAGTGGAGAAATCAAAGTTTGGTTTTGGACACCGAGTCCGAGTCTGAGATACTACTTTGGCACCCAAGTGAAGACATCGAACAAGCAGCTGGACATACAAATCTGGAGTCCAGAGGAGCGGTATGGGCTAGAGATTTAAATTTGGGAGTCATCAGAATAAAGATGGTTATCTAAAGCCTTGATGAGATCACCCAGTGAACAGAACTAGAGAGGGAAGAAATCCATGCACTGAGTCCTGAAGCCTTCCAAAGTTTAGAAATCAGGAACCGGCATAGAAGACTGAGAAGCATTCATGAAGCAGGAGGACAAAAGAGAGACTTGGCCTAAAGCTGAGAGCAGTTTTCCAAAGGGTGAGTTGATTAACTCTATCAAATGCTACTGAAAGGTGGAGAAAGACTCTGTGTCGGAGCTATAGGGTCCTCGAGGCTAGAATTCATATCTGAGTCAACATTGTTTCCCCCCGCAGGGCCTCACACATAGCAGATAGCCTAAAAATGCTGAATGAACAACTGAAAAAGAATAGTAGTGATTGGTCACAGAGAACTGGAGGTGCTCTCCATTGCTTTCTTGCCCATAGACAGATGTCTGTCCTAGGGCAAAATGGGGAAAAGATGACCACTTCCACAACTGTCACGCTGAAAGGCTCACTGAATGCTCTTGCCTCCTGTACATGGCATGGCACAGAGACACTTCAAAGGTTCTAGGAGGTGTAAGGGGATGGTTGGGAAAGAAATGAGAGCAAGAGGGGAAGGGGTGAAGAAAATGAAATAAGGACCAGAATGATTGGAATGACGCTGGGCAAAGATAGCGATTCCTGCATAAGAAAGAATCTGGAGAGCATGTTACAAGAAACCAAAAACATAAGAAGGGGCGGGGGAAGCAGAGAGAAAACAGAAGGCTATGAAAGAAGGCAGAGAAAACTGAGGTAAGAGAGAAAAGAAAATTAAAAGCAGAAGGAGAGAGGGGAAAAAAAAACCTGAAGAGGTGATGCCAATGTCTGAAGAAAGAACAAAGGAAATACCATGCCATCGGCTTTCTCTGAGAACAGGGTTGGGGTCTGATTTCTGTGCACCTTGAGACAAACAGTAAACTGTGGAAGGGCGGGGGGAGGGCTCCACAGTACTTCTGGGCATTTTGAATCCGAGAAGAAACACACAGGCCAGGGTGAAATGCTCAAGCAAACACCAATGATAGCAGTCCTGGGGTTACAAGTGACCTGACTGCATGTTTGCCAAGGCTCCGGGTGGCAGAGCGGTACAGGAGGCTCCAGTCCGTGCCTGGCCCCCAGTCTGTGTGTATCACACACGGGCCGCTTCAAGGGGCAAAGAAACAACCATGTTCAACTGAGTGACCTCTCTTGTCAGCATTTCGCTAATTAAGGAAAGAGATTACCTACAGATCTCTATGTCTCAGTCCTATTTCCTGCTCGTTAAGAAAATGGTTTCGTGAGGAAAAAAAATCAAGGCAACAGAATCTAAATTATTTTTTTCTTCCCAAATGAGCTGAGTGGCAGTGGTTGCTGTTGCCAAAAAATGCTTGAACAATAGGATTTTGACACGAAGACTGAAATCTAAACAGCATGAAGAAATCTCCAAAGCCAAGCGGTCCCCATTATCTCATGCTTGTACAACTATCGTCCAAAAGATGAGTGATGATTCTCCATTTGTGCAAGCAGAGCAGTGGGCCAAGGGCCTGACAGAGCCACTAATTGCCCGTCTGCTTGTTTACACAACTCAGAGATGGTGACTGGACAAACAGCTCATTTCCCTTGAAATTGGACCAAACTGGGGGTAGAGGGAGCCTGTCATATGTGACAGAGGAGGAGCAGGCAGAACTCTCATGGGAACACGACTCTGGATCAAAGCCAGGGGCCAGCGAGCTGAGCAAAGATGGGTTGGAGCAGCTGGCTTTCCCCGAGTAGCATGCGGTCCAGCACACTCTGCGTCCTATCCATCTAGAGCCCCACTCCCTGAGGTCAGGACATTTTGAGATAGTCAGATACAAGAATCAACGGGAGAGTGTCAACACCCGGCTCACTTCCAAGGCTTCTGCTGCTAGGATGACTTTGTTCGAGTGAACTTCTCGGCCCTATCAGACTTCACTTGACACTTAACATTTGCTATCCTGCACAGCTGCTCACCATTTTAGTGTCCGATTTGTTTCCTAAACTGAAATGTGAGCTCCTTGAGGATAAGGACTAGAAGTCTCCAGGTGCCATAGCAGGACACTACTACATGTGAAGAGACATTGGCCAAAAACTGACTATGGTTGCTAAAATGATGATTAGCAACTCCTAACACAGTTCATGCATTTTTTTTTTTTCTTCACCTACATCAGAAGGTTGGTTTCTTGAGACAAGAGATCCAAACCTCTCAGTTACACCCTTGGCTGACTGTGGAAGTGAATAATGCCTGGCGCCAATCAAGAGTCCTGGAAACAGAACTGAGAAGATTCTCTTGAAGACCAATTTTCTCTCAAGATGAGAATGGGCTTTAAAAAGAAAAATCTATCTCCTTACGGCCCAGCCCACAGTTACTGTACAAATGTGCAGCAATAAGGCATGAAGTGGGAAGCAACAAAAATTATCTAATTTGCTTACTGCTTCTAATTATACAGAATTACCCCGGGTACACTGAAGACTGTATACTTAAGTAGAAGGAAAGTCAACCAAACAAATTTCAGATTTTGCCCTCTGAGCATTTGGAGAGCCACATATTAGAAATTCAATAAACTAGTGTTGAACAAACCTGAGAAGGGACCAAGTCTCCCAGGGAGGAATACCACAGCCCTGGAATCCGAAGCAGACTGGGGTGAGTGACAACCTGAGGTCTGCGGGCAGAACACAGCAGTCCCAGCTTAGCGCACCCATCACCTCAGGTTTCCGCTTGTCACTGCTGTGTCCCAGCCCTTGGTGAGCATTTGTGTGGTTCAGACTCTACCACTGGAGCAGCTGTGGTAGTGGGAGGGCGGAGAAAAGCTAGAAGAAGAGATAGCTCTTTTCTGGAGAGGGCTGAGGACTAGGTCACCTTCAGGGTTATCGTATTCTCAGGAGACGCTATAAGACTACCTGAATATTGACCTGGTGGCAGTTCCATTTCTCCCAGATCGCTAATAGATCAGTGGAGCATTTGGTATCAGCATCTTAAAAATACTACTGAGGAGTTAACAGCATAGCTGCAGCCTCTAATCTCTGCAGATAATTGTGTGCAAATGACTAAAACCATTTTACATTAAAAGTATAGTAGCTGTGTGAAAGGTATTTTAGATCACGTGGGAATCTATGTGCAGGAGAGTTACAGGGAGCCAGGAGACTTGGTCATTTCAATTAGCCTGACAGAAAAGATGGCTGCTTAGAAGAAGAGGTAGTCGTGGGGGCAGGACAGCAATTCTTGAGATGACTAGGACAGCCAGCAAGAGCGGGGTGGAATGTATGGGAACGATACAAACACAAGAGGAAGGTGTGTGTGCCAATGGGTTTGCATATCCCATTCATTCAGAGCAATAAGTGGACTGTAATTTTGGACAACTGGAGTGCTGGAAGGAGAATGCACACAACTGGTTAAATCTGAAACAGGGTGAGAAATAGTTGTTTAAAGAAGAAGAGATGACTCCTCACTCCACCCTCCGCAATCTTTGGAAGACACACATAGACAAGAGTGTCACACAGTGCAAAAGGTTTGTATTACACAGAAACTGTTGCTCAAAGAACTTACACATAGGAACAAAATTTAAAAACAAACAAACCACCACCATTTATCACAGTTTATCCAGACAGTGGTTTTCTTTATCCCTTTGGCTATTACTGCAGATATATTTGCTTGGAATTTTTTTTTTTTCCTTTTTCCTGACAGCTCATTGATCTTGGTTGAGTTTGGATTATTGCAGTTTGTGGGAAACAATCTAGGCTACTTTTCTAGCTTGTTCCTCCTTAGATATTTCTGGATGTTATCCATTTAATATTTTTGAGAAAATATTATATATAGACATGCATACATACACACACACACACACACATATTCTAGTCTCAGTAAATGTAGCATGTTCTTGAAAAGAGGTTACATAAATCTAAGGGAGTAACGTCATTATTTTAAATTAAGACAGGAGGTGTTTCAAATAAATCCACCTGGAACATGTAACCAAAACTCATGAACTTTAACATAAATTCCAGATTCTGTTTGCTTATCTATATTTGCAGGAACAGAAAACTGGTAGATAAACTAGCAACTGAAAAAATACTGTTTCCAATGTAGTTCAGAAGTAGCTCTTAAATCTATGCATTCCATCGATCCTTCCCTTGGCCCCAGCCCCAACCAGAAAGCATTTTAAAGCATATCTATGCATAGTGCAACTGGTGAGACCTATTTTCTCTGTTATTCGGTAGCTCGTACATAAGCTTTTCAGCTACAACAACCCTGACAAGCCCGGAAAGACCTCATATAAGTACAGAGGACCTATCCTGATCCCACATGACCACAACTGCCTGCTGTAGCTAAGAAGAGTGTTCAAAAATCTGTTTTTAAAACATTCCTTACCTTCTTGGGGGAAATAAACAAACAAAACACCGCAACCCTATGGATTCACGTTAGACTAAGATATGCCAGCATGTGCTATTTTGGCAGTGGAGCACTGCTTGGTCTTCAGCTCTGTCAGAGGGAGCATCACTAACCTATTCATTGAGGGACCAGAGAGCTAGTCATAATCCACTAGAAAGGCACACAGAACTTATCACTGGACGTTAGGGTGAAGAATTTTATTAAAGGAAATAAAGGAAAGGAAAGGAAATACCCTAGTTCCCAATTCTGTCAATATTCTGATAGTGTATTCCTTTGAAAGTTGTAAAAAAATAGTTAAATCCAGACCTTAATTATTTATAGTGACAATAACAATATTGCAGCTTAAATGTTTTCTTCTTTCTCGTGCCTGAGCTGGGAAAGTGGACTTTGTTTTGTTTTGTTGTTCTTGTGTTGTTGTTGTTGTTTTAATGCACTGAACCATAATTAAAATAAGAAGATTATAAAGTTGTAGGGAAGGGCCTACGAGATCTCCCTCAGGTAAAGGAGGGAAGTCTTTATCGTGTCAAGTGCACAAAGTATTGAGTTATCCAGGACCTGATTTGCATGGGCCTCCAACTCCAAGGAAAATCTCTCAAAAGAAGAGGAATAGAAACTGCAGCAAATGGGACCTTAAATTGAGTCCCAGGAAAAATATCATGGCTGATGGTGATGGTTCTCATCAGCCAAGAGGGGTGTGTAACATGTGAAGCCCTTGATAAGGTGGGTTTGTGAGGCTATTTTTTTGGAAGATATTTATTTCTTCTCATGGAGGAACACAGACCAAGAGGACTTTTCTTGAGAGAGATTAAGGAGAATGATGAAATCTCATTCCCTGGAAACACTCTATGTCCTGGAGAAGTTGTAAGGACAAGAGCAAACACATTTGGTATTTATCTGACCCATAGAGACAACATGGATGTCTTTTCCTAGGGCAAGCACTAATGGTGAGCTTTGCAAATCTTGATGGACTAAGTCAAGTCAACACCAGAACTTACTAGTTAAGAGTCTAGATATCAAGGGACATAAAACTGAGGCACAACCAATTACACACTGTGGTAGCTTGCCTCCAGGATGGCCACCATTAATTCTTTCCTTCCTTGTACACATGCACTGCTGTCCACCGAGAAGTGGAGTCTATTTCTCCACATTTGAAAATGGGCTGGCTTGTGACTTCTTTGACCAAAAGTGATGCCGTGTTTTATCTTTAGCCTTTACTAGGATTAGCTGCTTCTGCTTTTCTTTGGTGGGATGCGGGGAGAGAACTTTTGTTTTGGAGAGCCAGCCACTATGTAAGAAGTTTAACTACCCCGCGGCCACCATGCTGTGAGGAAGCCCAAGCCATATGAAGAAACTGCACGAACTGGGAGACGTCAGGCCAACCGCCACCTGTCATCCGTCCCAGCTCAGGATCCAGATATATGTATGAAGAAGTTTTCAGATAATTCCAAATCCAACCACCTCCTGACTCCAACCTCATGGGAAACCCAGAGCAAGAACCACTCTGTTGAGTCTAATCAACACACAGAACCATGAAAGATAGTAATAAATTGTTATTTCAAGCTACTAAGTTTTGAAGTGGTTGGTTCTACAGCGACAGATAACCAGAATTGTGGGGAGCCATGATTTCTTGTCATTCTGAAGCCTTGCAGACTGGCTCAGTTTTAGTTCCTGAGGCATTGTCTCTGCCTGCAACTGGAGGGTGCTTGCAAGCTGCTGAGGAATGAGGTGGGAACGGCCAGTTCCCGGACACAGATCACTGATGATTATCAGGGTAATTGGTGGGCTTTGTCATTGAGATAATGACTTTGGGGAAGTTTCAGTGAGTCTGTAGTTTATATGTAAAAGTTGAAAATTTTACTTTCAATGAGGTAATGCACACTCGTGATTGTTAAACTGCACGTACACAGGTGGTATAAATTGGTAAAAGAAAGTAAACTCCGCGCTTCAGGATCACTGAAGACCGGCCGCATCATCATTTTGTGTGAGTGTCTTTTTTCATTCCCACTCCCCCATTCAGGTACTGTTCGATTTGTGGCGGCTGGCCCGCCACACAGAATAGACCCTATTGATTCCTGATGCTAACAGACATTATAATCCCATGTTTCCCCGAAAATAAGACCTAGCTGGGCAATCATCTCTAATGCGTCTTTTGGAGCAAAAATTAATATGAGACTCAGTCTTATATATTATAATATATTATATTATATTATATTATATATTATATCATATTATAGACCCAGTCTTATAGTACAATAAGATCAGGAATTATATTATATTATATTATATTATATTATATTATATTATATTATATTAATATATAAGACCCGGTCTTATAATAAAATAAGACCGGGTCTTATATTAATTTTTTGCTCCAAAAGATGCATTAGAGCTGAATGTCCGGCTAGGTCTTATTTTCGGGGAAACATGGTCTCTACTGGCAAATATAAATTCCAGAGGCAAAGACTGTGTTCATCTTGCTCATCATTGTATTAACAGCAAGTAGCAAATCTATAGAACATAGTAAGACCTTAATTAATATTTAATGAACAGTTTGAACAGCCGTATCTCTGCTAGTATGGCAAAAGAAGGACTCATGGCCAACAAAGTATCTGAGATGGAACAAAATCTGACTACTTGAGTTACACCAAAGCACAAGGGAATATAAGGGGAGGGTAAAGGGAAAGCCAAGAACAAATATTTATACCTATGATTATGTTAGCTATTTGAGTAGGTGGCTGACATATGTTAGTTGATTTAATTATTAAAACAACTTGATGGGATTGGTGTTATGACCATGTTTCCCTGAAAATAAGACCTAGCCAGATAATCAGCTCTAAGGCATCTTTTGGAGCAAAAATTAATAAAAAACCTGGTATTATATTATATTATATTATACCCGATATTTATTATATCATATTATTATATCATATTATCATATCATATTATTATATTACATTATACCAGTCTTATAGTACAATAAGACCCAGTCTTATATTAATTTTTGCTCCAAAAGATGCATAAGAGCTGATGGTCTGGCTAGGTCTTATTTTCTGGGAAACACAGTACCTCTATCTTTGGGATGAGAGAACTCAGCCTGTTTGGATGAAGTAAATTTCTCAAAGTAAGACAGTTAGAGAAGGGATTTGATCTCAGGTTTGTATAATTCTAAAGCCAGCCTTCTTTTCACTAGAGTCTCTGGGAAGCCCACAACAGAAACAATAAGAAAACAATTTGAAAAAGATACAAAACCCCTCCCTTGAATCTTACCCAGGACTAATTGTGGTCAACACGCTGGAACCCCTTTCACCACATGAAGCTCAGACCAATTACAATTAATGCCACAGCCATGACTACAAATTAGGAACCAATGCCGGAAGAAGCTTCAGTTTAAGAGAGCAGATGATCATGCACATAATATATGTTAGCAATTACACTTAATCCTAGAATCATGAAACTGAAGGGAAGATATTAAGGGAAGAATAGTGCCCTCTTGGGAAGAATAACAATTTCAAATAGATTTTGTGGTGGATTTCTGCATTACCAACTTGAATATATTACACTCCCCTAGAATAATTATAATTACTCAATCCACATTTCATTTATTTCAGCAAGGAATGGTGTGATGAGCTCAGTAAACAGATGGTTTGTTCATTTCAATGAATAATTTGAATGTCAACAAGTGGGTAGATGCAAGGGGGATAAGAAAAGTGGTAAATAACAAAAGTCCTGGTGTCACACTCTGAGGTGAAGTGAGGATGTGCTGCCAGGGACAGCACTTCAAGAAGCTAAGCACTCAGATTTTGCTAAATTTACGAAAGGACGTGAACTGACACTGCCTATTTCCTATAGTGAAAAAACCACTGTTTATCCCTGTAGATAACAGTTATGATCTACTGAAATACACATTTTTAGATTTCCAGAAGAATAACAGTAGAGAGCAATAAAACTTAAATATAAACACTGGGAGAGAAAGGTAGATATATTTCTTCTCAATTCAAAAGGTTAATAAAAAGATTAAGGAATTGATCGCATTTTCTATTTCAGCTTGCAACCTTTCAAAGTCTCACCATTCTCCTATCTACGGGAAAGAGAGTTTGAATATTCGGTAATTAACAGTTAGTTATCAAGGCTAGTTAAAGTCCTTTAGTCTAGTGGTGTTTACTGTCATTTTCAATCATTTTTAGCCGCTGAGACAGGACGCCCGACTTTTTGTGGGTCTCAAGGATCATGTGTTTGCAGTTCCACTTGGTGTCCACTAGGGGGTAATACTGTTGATCTGGGTGGCCATGACGTGAGCTCCGTAAGGCTGCCTTCTTTAATGGAATTATGTAAATAATTTCTATCATTAAGGTGTAACTATAGAAATTTAAATTATGCTTTGAAATGAAATATTTTAATGGTGGAAGAATACAGTCCTGTAGAAAAGTTCCACGCATATCTGGTACCTTTTAACTTACGTTAACTCTGCCTACCTGATTTTTACTCTAATTACATGATGATCTACAAATTATAACAAAAAGGAAGCTTTAAGTCCTGTGGAATCCAGCTTATATCCATTGTTTTTGGCCTATTTTCAAAGGAGATGAACAAGATAAACATGATTTTCCTTCTAGTACCTAAGACCTTTCACCGTAATTATTTATTATTTGCCATTTGAATTTGGAACCCCAGCTATTCACACCATTGGGAAAGTAACACTTCTGGGCTTGAGTTTCTGAGCTCCATCCGCTGAACCGTCTGATAAGATGGTGATAAAATGACAGGGACTCTAACAGTAGCTGCAGCTGCTGATATACAGTGCTAGGCCCTGTGCTAAATACTCCGCATACGTTATCTCATTCAGGCCTGGGCTCCTTGTGCTGCCACAAGACTTCTAAAGCAAAATGAACTCAGTGGAAGAAACAGACCTGTATTATTGGAAAGAATGAAGAGGCCTTTCTAGAGTTGTGCATTATCTGCAAAGCTGTGTATTATACAATACGTATTCTGCAAAATAACTCCCAGAAGGCAGTATAGGTGTTAAGTTCTTCCAGCATGAAGAAGACAATAACTGAATAATTCAAAGAGAAGTCATGTGATAGAAACTGCAATCAATCACTGATTAAAACCTGGCTGATAGTTGTAAAGAATCCAAAGAGGAAGTGGTGGCTGAGCCAACAATCACATGAAGCAATTTATCATGAAAACATCTATTACGCAAGAATTTGGAGCTCAATCCTGATTTTATAAAATACTTAACTACTTGTCACCACAATTCTTTCCAAAGTACGAATGAAACTTCTCATGGTTACAGCTGGGAAGGAAGGTGGTACAGGGGTCTCTGTGAGACTCCAGGAATGGGAGTTCCTGGGGTTAAGCTCCAGTGGACAGGTCTGAGATTCTCACCCTTTTCTCGTTCAGATGGTGAGAGCAAATTCTTACTTCTCCAGTGACCCACGAAGGCCTTGGGACACAGAAAAAAGAAGTGATTTTTCCAAGTTACTAGGATGACACGGTACCAACATCGAAACTGAGATCACACTGACCTTGAATAAATCTGAAATCCTCAGACTCAGTTTCCGAATCTGGAAATCTAGGAATAACAGAATCAACTTCTCGGGATTGCTGCAAAGATTCAATGAATCACTGTGCTTACACTGTTGAAGTCAAGAGGCACCCTCCCAAACTCCCTGTCTGAACTGAAAACTTGAGGGAAATTTTCAGTCGAATTGGTTTCTCATGGAGGGTGGTGGTGGGATAATAACTCTGCTCTAAAAATAACACATTGGGCCAGCCGGATGTCTCAGTTGGTTAGAGTGTGAGCTTGAACAACAGGGTTGCTGGTTCGATTCCCACATGGGCCAGTGAGCTGTGTCCTTCACAACTAGACTGAAGACAACGCCTTGGAGCTGATGGGCCCTGGAGAACCACACTGGTCCCCGATATTCCCCAATAAAATAAAATAAAAAAAGAAGTTCCCTTCTCCTGGGAAGTCCTATAAAGGACCCCATATAATTATAATTGTTATTAGACAGATAAAATGATCTTAAAATTATCAGGCATTAATCTTTAAAAAAAAGAACACATTGTGTTTATTAATGCTTTATAGTTCATATGATGGTTTCATGCATATGTTGTCTCATTTAATCTTCATAATGACATTGTACAGTAGATTACTATTCCTATTTTATATAGAAGGGGAAAATAAAAGGCTCAGAGAAACTTAAAACCTGTCCAAAATCACACAGAGAAATTAATGGTGAAGCTAAGGTCCGAACCCAGGTCTCCAACTTCAAGCAAATGCTCTTTCTGCTACGTTTGGGATACTTAAAAAGCAAAAACACCCCCCCCCCTCATTTAACCTAAAAGTATATATGAAGTAATGATAGGAAGATTCCACAGTGCAATTATTGCTCAGTAGCAGAAATAAAACTTCACAAGTTACTAAAACCCTGCTTCTGGGGAACACAACTTAGTTTACATTTCTAGTTTTTCCAAACAAGCCAACGGAGTATGAAAGAGAATTCACAAGTGGACATGGTCTTTACGTAGACAGAGCCTGGCTCCCTTGGCTTCATTCCATACTTGTTCTTGGGTTTGTTTCTACTCATCAGTAAGGAGTTACTGTAATTGCAGCTCCAGAATCTCAAAGGATCTTGGATTCTGCCACAAGGAAAGGGGAGAGAAGGTATCACATCAACACTGAAAATACCATCACAGGTGGGCCCCTACTAATACTTTACATTTAAAATGATGAAAGTCCCTACTCAAAGTTATAACAATCAATTTAAAGTGCATTCCCTGTTCTACTAAAGCATCTCGGTCACATGAGCTTGGAGCTGTTGCCGCACATTCATGAGTCTTAATAGCCAGTAAGAGTCTTATCCTACACTTCACTTCCCTTCAAACCCAAAGACCACCATCTCTGTTCCACTTGCATGTAGTTCTGAGACGTTGCTTAAAAACAAAACTGACAACCTGCACGGCTGGTATGGTAAGAACCAGTGGACTATCAACCCTAGATTAGTTTCTTATTTGTCTTCAGAGATTTGCAATAAGTAATATCCATTTTTTCCCCTTCTTCTTTACTTAAATGATAATATAATATACCTACGATTCTGACTCTTGCTTTTTTCCACTTAAAATATGTCTTAGACGTTCTTCTTTGTCAATACAGAAAGACTTTTCCTTAATCTTTTTTTTTTTTTTAAGTAGATGGAAGCACGCTATGGAAGCACCGTAATTTGACAATTCCGTTATTGATGGTCACTTAGGTTGTCTTCAATCTTTTGCTGTTGCAAACAATGTTGCAATAAGTAACATGGTACATAAATCATTGCACGTGGGAGCATATCTGAGATTATGTTTCTAGAAGTACAATTGCCAAGTGAAAGGGCATATGCATTTGTAACTTTAATAGATACTGCTAAATTGACCTCCATACAGATTGTAACAACTTACCCTTTCACAAGAGACCTAAAGAGTGAAGTTTACCCTACTGCAATGCCAACATAGTTTGTTATCAAACGTTTGTAATTTTGCCAATATTATAGATGAAAAATGGAATTTCAATGTAATTATTTTGTACTTCTCATATTTTGAGAGTGGCATCTTTTCCTATGTTTTAAAGAGTAGTTCTGTCACTTTTCATATTATTTGCCTTTCTTTTTATTAGATGTTGGTCTATTTTTAAACAATGTCTAGGAGCTCCTATATATTAGGTAGACTGATTTTCTGTCTATGATATGAGTTACAAATTTGGGATTGTGAGAGATTTATTTTTTATTAGATTAAGAAGTATATGTTACCTAATATTTTATTGAGTTTATAAATGAAGAATGGATGTTGAATTTTGTCAAATGCCTTTTCTACATCTAAAAGACTGTCATATGAGTTTGCTGTTAGAGCTATTAATAACGATGAATTATATAATAGACTTCCCAATATTGTATGATATCTTTATGTTCTGGGAATAAACTCCATTTGGTAATGAAATGTACTGTTTTATTTGAAATTTTAAAACTACAGTGTGAGTGATCTGTAGTTTTCCTTTCCAGGTATGTATATCAGTATTATGCATACATAAAAATAATTTACATTTTATTCTTTTTACAAAACTTTTCATTGCAGGGAAAGAAAAGAAAAAGAGAGCTAGAGTTATTCAAAAGACAAGTTATTGGATGTTTGGCTAAGAAGAAAAAAAATGAGTAAACTAAAGATATAAAGGGGAGGTGAATTGGGGATAGAAGCGAGAGAGTGAGAAGAAAGAGGGGAGAGGGAGGAAGAGAGAAGGCAAGAGAGGGTGAGAGGAACTGATTTTGGGGTGGGGGGTTATATGTGCTCTTTGCAGAAATTTATGGGAAAAAACAAAACAAAACAGAAACACTTGATTCAAACTAAGCCTTTCAGATAATAGTCTACTTAATAAACTTCTGATAAGCTAGATTTCTCTACCTTCCAAGGATTACTTCCCTGTTATTTCAGTGACCCAGAAATCACAATGCATTTTTTAATTCTTGTCCATTTGATGTTATTTGGGACCATCCATGCTGGTACTTCTTTGAGTAATAGTGAGGTATAAAAGAACCCAGTGGCCCAGACAGAGGTTCGTTCCCCCAGCCGTAGACCTTCCTTCCACAAGGTCTATAGGGAATAGAAGAATTATTTCCTCTCACAGGTCACACTGTCTAGATCATTGACCCTTCCTGATCTCTGTAACCATAATGCTTGAACACGCTGACTCAGATGGTTTTCTTTCTATAATTTGGGGGTTGAAGCGATTACCTAATAACCTGCTATTATTCCTGCAGTTTAGAGGTTCAACTGTGGCCGTGTCGATCTAATCTGAGCTAAGTAAGTATTTATTAAGAATGGATTATATGCAGATCTGTAACACAAAAAAAATGTCTTGATATCCAGGAGGTTTGAGCACAGACATACATTATAAATCAAAAACGTATCTCATCAGTTTCTGGCATGATTTACCAATTGTAAAAGGATTCAAGCAGGAAACTCACAGAGGAAAAAAAAAATAGCCCCCAGGAACTTTACAAGATTCAGGCTGTTTGTTCATTAATTAATTCAACAAATTATTAATACCTATCATGGGCCAGGCTGGTCCTAAATGATGTTGGGATGAGAAAGCGAATAGGATAAGTAGACATGGTCTCAGCTGTCATGGAGTATCCTGCTATTTAGATAATTCTTTTTGCATTTAATGTGGAAAATCAGAGGTGTTTTTTTCCCTCAGTTTTGTAAATTTATGTGTTTACTTTTTACTAGAAAACAGTTTCTTGACATTTAGAATATCTCTAATTTTAGCTAGTCAAAGAAGCTTAGGACTAGCATGGGCTTATTCAGATTCAATTTTGATTTGGTTCCATTCATGGATGCCAGGTAAAATTAATGGAGACTGAGATAAGACCAAGTGTGGGAGAGTGCTGGTATTAGCACCAGTTTAGGTTCAGCCCTCCCTGCCAAGCTATAAATACAAATGACCAATTTAACAGCATGAAAGACCACCTACAAGATCTATACCTGGGACCTAATCAGTTGCTCTGCGCCTTCTTTCAATTACAGGATCCCTGCCATGTTTATGGGACTTTTAATGTGAGCATCACATTTTTGAAGGCCATATCGTTATGACCATGTTTGATCTGAGGGTGGGAAAACATGAGCTCACATGATGCCTGCAGAAGGTTACTCTGAACTGAGCTGTAAATTGCAATCAACAAGAGCCTACTGTGGAAAAGAAAAGCCATGTAAGGAAAAGTGCTCAAATACTGTGGAGAGTGCAACTCTGAAAAGTGGTGCCATTAAAATTACTTTTGATTCTGTGCAGGAAATGAAGTTAGTTAAGAACAAGTACCACAGTTTTATCAACATGACACTATTTAAGGGCAATCTGAGAAGGAAGGATGATAAATCACACAAGGATAAACACATCCTCTCCACGTGTGTGTGGCAACAGGATATGATTTACAAAGAAAAATTAAATCATCATGACTGTCAGAGTAACGAAATTGCAGCTCATGTAAAAATTAGCCTAACCATGAATCAACTGAGTCACAATGCGTGTATGGGAGTTCTCAGGCATAAAGAACGCAATTGCTTAGGATTTTATCAGTGATAAGACCCCCCTGATAGAAAAATGGCTTTCCTGCCAAACACTCAAATATGATGAAAGTATAGATGTATCTTTTCTCGATTATGGTTACTGTATTACACCCTGTGCTCAGATACTCTGATACTTCAGGAACTTCTCATTCTACACCCTTTCTTTGTGCTAGCTCACTCATTTCTTGCTACCCTCTAAAGTCTTGGCACCCAGCGCTCTCCCACGAACCCAGCATCTCTACCTGTGCTTCTCATACGCATATCAAATCAACACGTCCAAAGTTTATGTCATGCCTTCCATCCTAAATCTGGTCTTCCCCATCAGTTTCAAGCCAGTTATCTAAGCCATCAGTTTCAGGCCAGTTATCTAAGCCAGAAAAAGGAGTTATCCTTTTCTCCAAAACTTGTCTGGATGTTTCTGTACTTCCAATGGGTTATCTAGTTCTGGAACTCCTAAAAGCTTTATAATATGTCCCTTCCTTTCTTATTTTCACTGTGATTGGTTTTGCTCAAATTCTTACCGTCATTTGCCTGGACTACTGTCCAGAAGAGTTGATAGACTGGCTTGCAGTCTTTTATTATTCCAAATCTTCTTTATACATTGCCCTTAGTTACAATGTACTTCTTAACAACAAAAACCAAAATGATCCCACACATCAAAGCAAACGCAACATGACCATGTCACTCTCACACTTGCTATTTTCAAAGTTCTCTGTTGCTTGTAAGACAGAAGTTCAGATTCTTCAGCAAGTCATACTGTGACTCTCCTCTCCTTTTTGGTCTTGTGTTCTTCCTGTACGTCCTGTGATCCAGCTATACCTAGTCTCTTGCCATTCCCCAAACACATCATGCCTTTCATCCTCAGGACTCGCAGTGTTTTCCTCCGCTGGAATTCCTTCACAACTTGTCAGCTGAGAATTCCTCGTCCTCAATTTCTTCATCTGTACAACAGGGCGATAATCATGCTTACTTCAGAGGGTCGTCTTGAGGACTAAGTAAGAAGATGATCTTCTCCCCATAGTGTCTGGCATACAACAGTACTCTGCAAATGTTAGCTATCGTCGCCATGGTTGTCGTTGTAATTATCTTGTTTTTTTTTCCTAAATCTGAACAAAAACATCTCCTTTCCTAAAAGTGTTCCCTGACTACTTGGACGTGTTAGACATTCCTCCTCTCTAATCCTATACACTTAATTACAGTACCACATTACATAACTTCAAAATTGATGGAATTTTCATATTTTAGCATCTCTGATATCAGGATACATCTTATCATCTATGACACATCATGGTTTAATTACCAGCAATTTTTGACTTCTTAGTAGTACTTGTAATAATGATGCTTCTTACAATGAATGGCATATTCGGTGATATACTATACTTAAATTGTATGATAATGGCCATAAAAATTTGATTATCCGGGGTGGAGAATGCATACTTAGGGTGGATGGAAAACCCTACATTTTCTGTGAATCAGTGAAACATCCACATCAAAAAAGGGACTACTATTTAGAATTCCATGGTAGCAAGAAAGATCCCATTTGTATATCCTGCAACTTGGCAAGGCCCCACCCCCTGAACCACAAGTAGACAATAGTGGTAGCCTGATGAAGTAGCACGCTGACATCTCCTTCAAGTAAGCACCTCTACCTGATAGCCAAACAGTAGCCAGACCCAGAGCAAAAGTGCAGAGGGGCTGGCTTATGAAACAGCATTCTAATAACCCAGGATCCACACTGGAAAAGGTAGAGCAAAAAAAGTGAAGGAAAAAAAAGCGAAGAGCCAAAAAGTGATGAGGTGAGAAAGGTCAAGAGGGCATGTCTCTAGGTAAGCACTGTCCAATAGAAATACAACGTGAGTCACATATATAATTTAAAAATTTCTACAGGCCATGCTTTAAATTAAACTAAAAAAAGCAGGTCAATTAATACAACCTTTTATTTACACCAATAGATCTAAATGATCATTTTATCATGTAACCAACATAAAAAAATCAGAAACGAAATGCATTATATGTTTTTTTTTCACTAAGTCTTCAAAATCTGCTGTGAGTTTCACCCTCACACACATCTCCAATCGGATCAGCCACATTTCAATTGCTCAACAGCTGCATGTGGCTGGTGCCTGCCACACACATTGGATAGTACAATTCTAGGTTGAATTTGACCAACTTATTAGGTAATGAAATAACAGTAATAGGTTGTTTCAATAGTGGCTCCTTTCATCGTACAATACTAGGTAGATTTAGGATTCCTAGAGTATTGTATTTTATTTATATATTTTTGAACACTTTATAGGATGATAATATTCCTTAAAATTATTTTTGTGCTTTGTTTTGGCTGATTTTGCTTTAACCATGATCTGAAGTTATTCCTCATGTCCTGCTCATATTCCCTTCACTATGTCGGTTAAAGGAGCGCTGACTCAATTAATCTTTCAATTAATCTTTTCCTAACAAGATAGTCCTTGGGAGAGGGACAAGAACTATATGATTTATTTCAGTATTCCCAGCTTTTGTCACAGTGCCTAAGGTCTAGCAGGCTCTGAATAAACATCTTGTATACAAATGGAAAGGTGAACTAAAGTAGACAATAGTGGTTTTCAATCTGGGCTACACAATGGAATCACCTGGAGAGTAAAAAAAAAAGCAAAAAAGACTAATACCTGGACCCACCCCAGAGACGCTGCTGGTGGTCTGGAGTTTTGTCTGGGTCTCAAAATTTTAAAAATCTCCCCTAGGCGATTCTAGTGTGCAGCCGGGGTTGACAACTGCTACTCTTGGCTTTCTTACTATATCTTTCTGTGGTTGCACCCTTGCCTCCCTGACATAAGGTCCATTTTGCCTCAATTCCCTCTCTCAGAACAGACCAGATATTTCTTGAGAAACCTAGTACAGAAGAAACTAACACAAAACCCCAAAAGGGAATTTGCAAATTTCTTTTCCAAAGCACTGAAGAAGACGTTCAAGGTTCTAAATTATTCATATTTATCTTTTTCCAACAAAAAAGAATAAAATCCACAATTTAAGGTTTAAGACGCTAGTTGGTTTAAGGAGAAAGGATTAAGGTCACCACAGCACATATGCATATAATATCCAGATATACCTATTGCAGCATTTCCAGATATATAATAATAGCAGTTACAAATAAAAATTGGAATCTAATGACATATGAGCTTCATTTCAAGTTAATTCCATACATGTCAAAAGCAGAAATTATTAATTGGGGGTCAGCAGAGGGAAATATTTTATGTTTTTCTTCGAGCCCTTGAGGTTATATTTACATGGCATAATCATAAAGCAATGCCTCCACTTTGATAAGTCACATATACAAACCACCCTAATTTTAGTCACATAACAGCGTTGGTGTCACTATTTGCTCTCAAGATGGGGTTTTGCCTGATGGCATTACTTCCATCGTGTATGAGGTTCAGGCAAATGGCCAAGAAAGAACTCTGATTTCTACTTCTACAGACCAGCCCTCTCCAAGGAGGAGGGGAAGTGAGCTTGCACTAAGGGAGCAGCAGGAGTGGAGTGGCTGAGTCATGGCCTGAGTGAATTTCCCTGCCAACTCCCAAGGTGGATTGGCCATACTGTATGGATTCACCTTGCGTAATGGTCTTTTCCTGACGGTGCGGTATCATGTGACCTTATTAATAAATAGAAACAGCATGTTAATATAGCCCCAAAGTTTCCTACATGCATTTCCTCTGGCTTTCTAGCAAACGCAAAAGCTCCCCTCTGACTGCCCCACAACTCATTTTTTTCCTTATTGAGATATAATTGGCATATAACATTATATTAGTTTCAGGTGTAGAACATAATGACTCGATATATGTATATACTGTGAAATGATCATCATAATAAATCTAGTTAACATCCATCACCACACAGTTACAACTTTTTTCCTTGTGATGAGAACTGTTGAGATCCTATTCTCATAGCAACTTTCAAGTATACAATACAGTCTTGTCAACTATAGTCACCAGCCGTACATTACATCCCCAGGATTTATTTATCTTGTAACTGGAGAGTTGTGCCCCACCACTTATTTTTGTTTCACATCTTACGCTGAATTTGAGAAATTAGAATAGGAAATATCCCAAAGGCATTACCTTTCCACGTTCACTAACAGTGATCAACAAAGTTCCCTACTCCTGCCAAAATGTGGAGAAGAAAACACAACTTGGTACACTTTCTAAATAAGTCCTGCGTCTCGTGCATCACTTCCATCTAACCCCAAAGGGCTGATGGGTGCCAAGTGGCTGGATGTGTGACATTCACCTGGCCCTAATTTTCCTTTCTGAAAAGCCATGGAAAATACAGCACATGTTTCCAAGTTGCTACACTCATAAAACCAGGAAGAACAATCACCACCCACCTGTCTAGTCTGACCGCAAATCTGAAATGCACGACTGCTTAAGTTCTGCATGTATGTCGTTTGTCAGTTAACATGTACTAAGGGTCCTCTTGGGTTCCATGATGAGACAAAGGAAAAGTCTTCCCCCCAAAGTTTATAAAAACCGGAGTAATGTTAAAAATTTTTAAATATTACAACAGATTTGCAAGGTGATATAAAGTTACAGGACAACTTCATCGACATGACTATGTAACCGTCATGGGAAGGTGGACTATTGGAATCACTGGAGCTGCCTGTGGCCAGCAGATGCGTGGGACAGTGGGCTTCAGAGAAAGATGGTGGAATGAAACATGTTTTGCAGTATCACGTATGTGCCACTGACACAGCTTCCTACCTTTCTGGAAGAACTCTTCTAGCTTGTTCTTGAAAGGCTGGAGATACTGCTTGGTGACTCCTTGCACACCACTGCCATCTGTTTCTCACTTGCTGTGAAGAGAAGTTTGGAATTAGACTTCCCAAGAACACATATTTGCTGAGCCCATGCCCTAAGCTATGCACTTGGGTATTGATTGTGTAAAATCCTATCAGTCACTGTTAGCCAAATCCAAAGGGGGAAAGCAAAACCAGAAACAACACAACTAAAAGCCATTAGCTCACACCTTTCTTCAGGAACAGGAAAATGGATCACCTTCAACTTTCCTTTCAGAGACGCAGCAAAGCATTGACTTGGGATAGGTGAAGTACGCTCCTTTTGGTCTCTCGAAAACACAGAGAGGCAAACTACTGAAGGACCAGTCCCAGGAATAAGGGTCTCAACCTTTATCAGATTACACTCCGAAAGTAGAGTGTGCAACAGATTTTGCAGAAATTCTCAGGCATTCAAGTTGCCCGGAACCACCCAACTGGCAATTCCTCAGGGGGACACCCATATCCCAGCCTGAGAACTAGGCCCAGCATCTCCCTTCTGGGCTTAATTCCCGTTCCCCCCCTTCCCATTAATACTCCACGCACACACGTGAAGTCATTTCACATGTGACTTACTTCAGACATACTATCTGGAATTTATAATAGAGTGCTTTTTTGATAATCAAGCCCCCTCAAATCAGAGAGCTCTGACTTGGCGCTATGGAAACCACAATAATCCATAG
The DNA here is from genome assembly GCF_004115265.2 of Rhinolophus ferrumequinum. Lineage (NCBI taxonomy): Eukaryota > Metazoa > Chordata > Mammalia > Chiroptera > Rhinolophidae > Rhinolophus > Rhinolophus ferrumequinum. The sequence goes on from NC_046289.1 coordinate 69,741,472, forward strand.
TTCACCATTACAAAAGGCAGTTGGCGCAGGCAAGAGGCATTTCCCAAGGTTTCTATATGTGTGTGCCAGTGGCAGAAATGCATCGGGGGAAGAAAGGCTTCATTTTTCCAAAGCCAGAGCTGAGTCGTGATCATTTCGGGCTAGCGACCGTGGCCAGAAATTACTGACATGTTCTTGTCCAAGAGCGCATTGGATTTTCCCCATAAAGAAATCATGTCATCTGGTTCAAAAAATAGAGAAATGTGTATTCCATATCTTGGAGGAAAATACTGAAGCACGAAGGTAAGCTACGAGAGGTATTTGGAAGAAGGTAGGAAAGGGGCCTTTATTTATGCTGGGAAACTCGTATCCAATAATTCGGTGTTTTCAAACCAGCATCCCAGAATGTTTGCTATGCAAGCAAAGCAACACAACCTGTCAGCACTGAAGCACAGGAAATGCACAGGACACTTGAGTGTCCCCTGAAACTATTAATAGTTAGTTACTTGACGCTTTTCTCTGGCAATATTGCCACCTAGATGGCTGAAATCCTAGACAACTCTGGGAGACTACAGGACTGTGCTGAGGAGGAAAGTATAACGTGAGGGAACTCTCATTTCCTGAGCCAAGTTCAGAATCAGCTACATTCTCAGAGATATGGAACCAGGGATCATGAGGCAGATCACATGAGAGGCCTAAATTCGGACTCTGTCTTTTGACATTGTTACCTCCTAAAGTTTTTAATCGAATTTATTTTAAATATCTGTGATTAGCTATTCTGAAACCATTCTTATGCTGTCTATGGAGCCCTGTCCGTTGAGATGCAAAGACTCATTTCTTTTCCTTAAGGATCTATCTTACTGAAGAAATGCAAATCCTACCTGGAAACTAATGGGAAACAAATTCTTTAAAACCAGCCAAACCATCACTTCAAAACATTCCTTTTCCCCCACACGTTTACCTCTCTTTGCCGTCTTATTTGTCCTAGAGTAACTACTTAACTTCTCTACAATTATCAGGTTTCCCTTTACCTCTTTTCCAGTAGATGGACCTGTGGCCAAAGGATAAGTACCTCCTTCTTGCCATTATTCTCTTCTTAAAACAGTGGTGCTTTGGGCTGGAGTGGTATCAGAGAGAGGAGGAGAGGGACAGACTAGATGGAGCTGGAATATAATTTGCAGGTACGAATAGGTTTTGGTGACGCAGTCAATGTAGGGCTGAGGGAGAGGGAAAGATGGGCCATGCATGGCTGGAAGTGCCACGTCCTGAGATGGGGAACAGTGGAAAGTATCACCATTTTGTTTTGTTTTGTTTTGTTTTAAGGGAGGAGCGATCAATAGTTAACTTGGAGGCCTAAGTTTTCTCTGATCTCTTTGAATCCACTGTAAACAAAGTGAGGAAAGATATAAAACAAGATAAAAGTATTATGGATTCTCATTGCTAATTCAGTTAAATTCAAACTCCCGGGGCTGGGATTTAAGGCCTTTTCCATTTTGGTACCGTTCTACCTTTCAGCTCTATTTCCCGTATATATTTGACCAACCAAACAAAAATCATGCAACGTTTTCAAATTACACCAACCAGTGGTCCCAGTTCCATGGAGTCATTCTGCTCTCATGTCCTACATACTTTCCACTGCATCTGACAAAGTCCTGTCCATCCTAAAAATGTTTCTCTGAGACACTGCCCCACCAACAAGCTTTTTTCAGTCTTAAGTTTCGGTATCCTTCAAACATCTACCTTCTGTGGAGCATTTATGTTTTACCTTTAATTGTATTTATTTATGTACTGATATTAATCCCTGCAAAGGCATCTTATAGGTTTCAAATACTCATCCCCCAACTTCTCCAGAGGGCTCCACGCACATCTGGCCAAAGCATCAGATTTTCCTCACCTTAACTAGATTCTATGTGGAGGAAAGTTGAAAAAAAATGAGGCAAATAACCCAGACTGAGAGTGGGCTTTCCAAGGTACAGTGTGACCTCCTCATCTCTTTCCTCCCTTTCCAGGAGAGGTAGACCACAGGGTCTCAGTGTCTTCACTCTACAAACACCGTGACTGGCCCAAGCTGATTTGAAAGGGCTCAGTGTATTTAAAGACCCCCCCCCAAAAAAACACCCACCACTTCATGCCATAAGGCACAAGCAGGACAGTAAACAGCATTCTCCTGATCGGGGAGTTCTGAGAAGCAGAAGACTGACCAGTGGGAATCAGCACTTTTCAATAAACCTTCACGGCCATGTAAAGTTTTCTGATGATATCCATCTGTGATTCTGAGAACACCGGGAGCCATATTTAAAGGAAAACTAGAATTTCTCACCCTGTAAATCGGGAGAATCTTTTAAATCCTTTAACTTGCTCTCTACTACATTCAAATGCCAACAACTCCGTTTAGAGAGAACTAGTTTTCATGAACAAGTAAATAGGATGAGGCATGCCTGCATTGTGGTAATAGGGCATAACTGCAGCCATGGCAACAATTTCTTCAGGGTTACCTCTCCCAGCCAACCAATGCCGAAAGTAGAGCTTCTTTTCCTAATTACAAAAGCAAAACCTCCACTTTTGCTGCATTAAAAGGGTTGATGATTGTGGCTTTCCCTTTGTCCCAGCCGTGGTGACAAGAGCCCATCGGGTCCATAAAGTGCTCAGGTACTATGAGGCTCTATAGTGGTGTGGTAAAGGGTTGGTGCTTGGATCAAGACCTACCTGGCCTCAGGTGGGCTGTGGCTTTTCACATCTGCCCCCCCCCCACAGGCACGATACAAAAATTAAGTGAGATGACACATGTAAAGTGGTTTGTAGAATGACTGGCATTAGCAAGCAGCCTCCCGTTATGTTCTTTTTATGATTTAGTAAAGTTGGTCAGGAAACACGTCACAGAACGGCAAGAGCGTCATGGCTGGGGCTCAGTCACTACAAATGCTGTGCACCATATTTACAGAAATAGACCCTGGTGGAAATCTCCTGTTTGGCACCTAGGGATAATGACTGTCATGCCCTCACTGAAGTTCCACAATTCATGGTGAGAGGTCACTGAGGAATCTCCTGGGCAAGATGAAGTAAAATGGGAAACAAGTGCCCTCGACCTCTGAGCTCCAGCGTTCTGAAATTAGAAACTGAATTCAGCACAAATGAGAGCAGCTGGCCTGCTGTGCTGAGGCTCTCTCTGCACCCCAATGGGCCCAGCCATCCACGCGGCCTATTAGAAGTAAATCTCTCCATACGGTTAAAGCCCAGGGCTGCACTCTGACGGCCTCAGCACAGTTGTGCTCCAACTTCTTAACTTGGTTTATCCAAGATGCTTTCCAGCAGACAAATGGGAGATCTGAAGACTAATTAATGATGACACCGGAGACTAGCAGTGCATCAAGGAGAGAGGTCACTGACAAATCCACAAATGTTGTTTATTGTCTACCCACAAGACATGTATACAATATTGCTAGACCACCAAGGTTGCCTCAGACACAGGCTGGGCCGGGAGTTCCAATGTTAAAAGCCAAAGTCACAGCGGGGTCTCTTTCTTTTTCTTTCTATTAAAGTTTTGACAGAATTAAAAATACATCAATTTCTGAAGTTAACTACAAATGATCATTGTGAGAGATAGAGTGATTAAATATTGAAAACCAATCCATAATGAAATAATAGACAATAACATTGAGAGTATTCTCATTTAAAGATTAAGTGCTTGTGAAGCATTTTAGTGAAGGAAAGACATGCCCTTGAATGTTTTAAGATTTTAGATATTAGACAGTTAAGGTCATAGGTGGTTATCTGTTATTTTGTTTTTGATCCCCCCAAGAATAAGGAATAACATTTATTGAGCCACTTAAAAAGCATGGGTAGGTTAGACTGACACACAGGCAAGATCTAGATATAGTTAATCAAAATCTAATATAAGTTTAATTGTTGTAACAGATCGAATGTACATGGGTACTTTTTAAGAAATGTGGAATACATCTCTCTCTTTGTGTTGAAAGACCTCTGCATGGGCTTAGTAAGTCAGAATACATTTTTAGAGGACAGGAAAGGTTTCTCTAGACTCTGTTTTTTCAATCTGAAATTCTCTCTTCTCTGCTTACCTAACTCCTTCCCCACGCCCTGCACGGTTCTATGCAGGCCTATCTTTCCCTCACTTTTACAAGGTGCCTGTCCTTTCCACGAGTTCCGTGCTCCAAAGGATCATCACAGAGGACTGTCACCACAACACACAGAACGGTTTGACTAAAGTAAAAGATTGTATCAGTGAGATTTAAGTGAGAGATCCACATCAGAGTCTCACGATGCGGGGTTAGGGGTTTATCCTGAAGGAATTCATTCAACAAACACATGAACTCACCAAGCAGCTACGGCGTGCCGACTATGTGCCACAAATCGTACTTGGTACTGGTGCTGTATCAATGGGAAAGAACAGACTAAAATCTCTCCCCTCAGACATTGTAGTGAATGGATCACCAACAAAAATGTTTTAGTGGGCAGGGCACATAGTAAAGACTATTTCTAGTAATGTGAACTGCACGCAAGCCTGTGAATTAGTTCCTTTCATGCTAGCATAATGTACCGTAATGACTCTTTTTAGTAATACTAGGATAGCATAACTTCCTTCCTAATGCTCTGCACATCAGACAGACACAAACACACACACACACACACACAGAGAGAGAGAGAGAGAGAGAGAGAGAGAGAGAGAGAGAGAGAATTTTTGGTTTCCTACCCCCAAACACACTTTTATCAAAACAAACTTAAAAAACAAACTCAGATGTAAAAATTGCGATATTAGCACAACAACCCTACACAATTCTTTTTCACGGTATTGGCCTTGAACTGAATGGTTAGGAAATTACATTAAATCCAATGTATTAAAATAGTAAAATAAAAACGGCTTTGGCTAGCTGCAATTCACGGATTTGTATGAAAAGAGAAAATCATATATAAAACTAGTAAAATATTAAGAATTTTTAAATTTGCTTATTATTTTGCACAAATGAGAACAAATGAGAATGTACTATTTTGTGGCTATTACATATATGTGTGTGTATATATATGTATATATATATACACACACATATACATATATACACACATATATACATATATATGTATATATAAATATATACACATATATACACACATATATATATATATATTTTTAAAGACTACATAAAGAAAGACTTCAAGTTGATTTAAGCCAAAAACAACTGACAAAAGCTTGAAATAAAAAGTGCCTATCTCACGTTCTTGAGCTCCAATGCTAAATATGGAGGGCATTTTAAGGTTTAGTACAGTGAGTAGTGAGCAGTATTAGAGGAAATCCTGGGGTGGGGTGGTCTGAGGGCAGACAGAAAATCTAATCTAGAAAAAACTTGTTTAGATTAGATTTCAAAGGGGACTGTTAGACTCTTTTTTTTTTTTTTTTTTTTTGGCTAAATACTGTCCCTGACCCCAAGCCCAAATTTCTGGTCTAGAATAGACAACTGTGCATTAATGACTGTTGTGTGGACAACCTATATGTAATCAAAGATGTTTTCTGTCTTTATTCTTGTTTGGTAATTCAGTTGATATAATTATCATGTCCAAATTATTTTCTTAATGACTCTATTCATCCAAAGGCAAACATCTATATCCAAAGTGCTCAAAAAACTTGAATGGGCAACTGGGTATAAGGAGGGAAAATATAGCTGTTATACACGTGGTACCTGGGTTAGCAAGCTACCTCCGAATAATGCATGTGCATAGATGAACTTATACACACCAGAGCCATTTTGTGTCTGTACAAATACAGTGTCTATGCTCCAAAGCTAATTAGGACATTATGCTAAGTGAAAGGATCCAGTCACGAAGGACCAAGTGCATGATTCCGTTTATATGAAATGTCCAGAATAGGCAAATCGATAGAGACAGAAAGTAAATTGTGGTTGCCACGAGCTGGGGGAGGGAGGATGGAGAGATTGAGGGAGTGATGGCTGAGGGGTAGAAAGTTTCTTTTTGGGGTAATGAACATTTTCTAAAATTGATTGCACTGATGGTTGTAAGACTGTGAATATGCTAAAAATCATTGACTTGTAACCTTAAATGTGTGAATTATGTGGAATGTGGTTATATTTCAATAAAGCTGTTAAAAAAGGCTAATTAGAAACTCCAAGCAGTAAACTGGAACGATAACAAGCCGATAAGTGAAGAATGTTCTATCTGTGCTTTTTTTTGTAAGGTAGGGTGATTTTTTTTTTCAAATCTTAGGTATGACTATGTCTCCATTTTAAGTTACAATAAATTAAAAAATTTTTTTCAACTACACTTGATATTCAATATTACATTAGTGTAAGGTGTACAGCATGGTAGTTAGACATTTATAGTTATAATACTTATTAAACCATGTATCTGAAGTGGAAAATGAGTTTGGAATACACATGTACTTGAGAAATCAACACATAAGTCTTCAAAAGATACCAATGTTATCAAAATAAAAGACTTATTAAACAAATAATTGGAATGAAGGCAAATACAAGCAAGACACTTAAAGAATTTTCTAACTCAAATAAATTAAAATAGGATCATTGGTATATTCTTACATATGATATATAGCTATATATATCAATAATATGTACGTATATACTTATACATATACATCAACAATCAAAACATTAGAAAATTTCCTCTTTGAACTACTATCAACTTAAAGATACAATTACAGTATTTATTTTTCGTTTCCCATACTCTTTATTGGCTGGGAAAGTTATTTAACACCTCTCTGATATATGAAATTTCACGAGAACTAAGTGAAACATACATGAGAAAGCATTTTGTATATTCAACAGTAAAATGCTATCCATTTAAAATATTCAAACAGTGCTAACCTTAGCTAGATTACATATTGTACATGGTTTTATTCTTTTATTTTCCAAGAACAGCATGACACAATGACAGCCACTCCACAAACTCTTTGAATCAATTGATATTCCTAATATGCATATTTTAGTAAACAACAAAACATTATGCTATCAGCTAAATCCTTTCACAAACTTTAAAAAATACTCACTTTTTCTACTTCTTACTCACCACTCACTCTTAGGCCCAGTGAAATTTACTGCATCCCCATTATGACACTGCAAAAATACCCCGAAGTCACCAGTGAATCCATCCTGTTGTCAGTGTCCTTTCTTTTTTCTTTCAAATCTCATTTTAGTTCACTGCCCAGCAGGATTTCAGTCTGTTGAAGACTTCCCCTTCTTTGAAATATGTGCTCCCTTAGTCCCATGTCCTCCCTTCCTGGCTTCCCGCACGCTTCTGTTCGGTAGCCTTATCCTTCCATAGTCAACTGTTAAATGATCAAGTTCTTGAACATTTCTTGTCCTTTTGTGCTGTGTTTCTCTCTCTGGGAACTCTCATTCAGGTAGACATTTCAGGTACCATCTCTAGGACTGTGACTCACAAGTTTACACATCTAGCGCATAGTTTCATCTCTGGAAGAGCTCTTGAATCCATTACTCCCACCTGACTGCTGTATGTCTTCTTATCTGTTCTTCCCACATCCACCCTGGCTTCCTTCTGATGTGTTCTCCATACTACAGTCAAAGTGACCTTGAGAAAATACACACCTGAGTGTGTCAATCCCCTGCTTAAACCTGCCCGTGGTTTCCACTACTCTTAGAGTCTGGCCCTTACAAGGCCCTCCCTGGGCTGGCTCCTGCCTGCCCCCTCAGCGTCACTCCACTCTCCCTCCCATACCCTGTGTGATCGCCACAGTGACCCTCTCTCTGTTCCTCAAGCATAATCAGCTCCCTCTCACCATCAGGGGGTTCCTTCGCCAGTGACATTCTTCTCTACCCTAGTAATCAGGGCCTAGTTTGGATCAGTGATGATTTTCATCTCACCGTAAAGGTTACTTCATCAGGATTTCTTTTCGACCCTCCGCTTTATACTAATGAGCTCTCCTGTGTTACACAGTCTCATAGCACTGTATACTTCCCCTTTGTAATTTTATTATAACTATCACGATTATTTGATTGTTTTCCCCCATTAGGCAGAAACAGAATATGTTGCTTCCTATTTTACCCTTGGCATCTGCTATAATGTCTAGCCCATACAATATACTCAGTGAGTACTTGCTAAATAAATGAATGAGCTACCAAATCGTGGTGGGGGGTGGGGTGGTGGTCATATACATGCAGTACAGATATTTTATCCAAAAAATATATCTCTATAGACATATAGATGTATCTCTTTATAAGTATAATACATGCAGATGGATGCAGGGGCTGGAGAAAACATAAGGAGATTGAACACCATGCCATTTTTATTCACATTCGTCCAATTAGACACAAGATACATGTGTTTAAAAAAATCTCCAAATTTAAAATTCTTAGAAAGGAAATGGTCATTACTGGAAACAAAATTCTTTGACAAATTCTTGGCGTCAAAAGCATCCCATCATCCCCAGATGAGGACGTGAGTGGATGTTACCTAATATTCTAGCTTCAGGGAAATGGGATGATGTCTTTCCTGACAGAGGAAGAAGAGTTTGAATTTCTTTCAGGAGAAGAGATGGACACAGAGAGATAAGGGTAGCAAGAGAGAAGAACAATCGAATTGGAGAAGGATGGCCTCTGAGGTGTGCCTACAGCTTCAATAAAACCTCCTGCACTCGGTGCTTGCTGTGAGTGACTATGGGCTATGAATACTAATGAAGGGGCTGAGTTTTACACTGAGTTTGGACCTAGCGTAGAACAGAGACACCTCACAAGGGTACACTCCATGTACCCTTCAAATCTCTTTTCCTTCAAATTTATGGATAGCTTTGTTTTTCTACATATATATATATGTAGGTTACACAAATACTCATGCATTCAAAATACTTATTGAGTATCGGCACTAGGCCACTGTGCTAAATGTTGGGGAAAATATTTAACCATATCTATTGGTCATCTCTCCTCTAAAAATGTTCGTAAGAGTCTAGTAACAGAGAGACAAGGAAATCAACAAATTGTAAAGTAGTGTAGTGTCATGGGACACTGGGTAGGGGCTTCCAACTCAGATTGGGGCTGGGTGGTAGCCAGGGAAGGTTTTCCAGAAAAGATAACTTACGAGTAGAATTGCGAAGATCACGGAGGAGTTAGTCAGACAGCCAAGGAAAATAAAGGAAGAAGGGAGTAGTTTCAGAAAGGGTAAATGTGATGAGTAAAAGTAAAGCATTATGAGAATGCATAGATAGGTCTTTTGAAATAAGCTAAATGGTAACAGTGTGTCGAAACCTTAGGACATATCCCTTGTTTCTTTCCCAGATCTATAGTGTCCTGTGCCTAGAGTTTGATTCAAAGGAACGAGAATGAAGGAGCTGAAATCAAAGGAACTGGACCCTAAGGAGTTGGACCCACTCTGGTTAGGGAAGGGAGGCCAAATAAGGCCACAGAAGTCAGAGGCTTGTAATCTTTGATAAAGTGGTCAGGAAAAGTCTCACTGTGAAGATAGTTGACTAGAGACTTGACCAGAGTAAGGGAGAAAGCCAGGCACAAGTTTGAGGGGGTAAATCAGGCATGTTACTTAGGGCACGTTAAGTTTGAGACGCTAATAAGACTCTCACGTTGCATACAAAAGTCTGCAGTTTAGGCTGCATGGGTGGGCTAGAAATGACACACGAGGAAGTCATAGGCATAAAAGTGCTATTTAAAGCCATGAAAGTAGATGAATTGATAGGGAAAGAATGTAGGCAAAGAAGAGAAGGGGTTCAGGACAAACCCTGAAGCATGTAAGCAGCTAGAGGACAGGCCAGAAAAGGATGGGGAATGAGCAGGAAAGTACAAAAGTAGAAGTGTGGAATCACATGATCTGAGAGGAAACCAGTATTGCAAGAAAGAAAGAGCTGACTGCTGGGTGCAGTACTGTTGAAAGGTCAAGTAGAAGACAGAGAAGTGACCACTGATTCTAGCAACACGGAATTCACTGGTCATCACAAAAGCAGTTTCAGAGAGTGAGGGGTGGGAGGGAGGAAGGCAAACTGGAGAGGGGAGAGGCAAATGGAGACACATTCAATAGCCACTTGTTTAAAAAGTTAAGCTAGAGAAAGAATAACAAAATGAGGAACATCTTTCCGTCCAAGAAGATGTTCTCCGCAGTTACTCTGATCAAGAGTGGGTGCCCCTTTCTCCAGAGGAATGTTGCATAAAAATAAACCCACCAGGGATCTTGAGCCGAGGAGAATCTCGTGATGCTGATTCACTTCACAGAGGGAGGCTGCCCAAGACCAAATTCACCTTAATGTCCCATGATCACGAGTATTCTCCATGAAAAAATTTAAGCAGAAGTGACAGGGCCAAGTGAGGACATGCCAACATGCTTTAGGACTTTTGGAAAGACTTGTGAAGCTGGGCCACTCACTACAGCATTTGCATGGAATAGTCTAAAGCGCTAGTCGAAGGTCCCTCCTATCAAACATCACAGCTGAGTCAGAATTTCCACTGTGATGATTATGTGGTTATAGACACAGCCTTGGTCTGTGAGACATTAGCTGAAAGATATTCATTAATCACCTACTCATGACTAGGCCTAAACATAGATGGACTAGGAATGATTTGATTTATAGGGTGTTAAGGGATCCATCTATTTATTTAAAAGCATCCCTTCCCATGGTCCCCGTGAAAATCACCACCATTTTGAAGCCTTTCCTTGCACTAAAGACACTGACTTCAGAAGATCGCTTTAGAAATGTATATGTAGTAGGGGAGAAAGAAAACCTTACCAAAGAGAAATTCATTAACACTTTAGTATAAATTCATTTCTCAGACTGGTTTGAAAAGGCTAGGTTTCAAGCAATAGACAAAAGAGTTGAGTTACAATGGAGGAAAAAGGCACAGTTATCAAGGTTCTGATCGCTCAATAGACTGTACAATAGGAAGCCACGGGCAGGCAGCCCCAAACATGAAATTCTTGAGCATCTGGAAGGGGAAGGACATGCATCTTGGGGAGAACAGCAGTTAACCTCTAAAGAGTATTATGAAGGCAACACACATAAAGAAATGTGATAAACATTTACAAAAAAAAAATAGCAGAAAAAACATCATTCATGATACTGTAACCAGAACATATACTATTTCGTACTTTAGTACCTTTTTTTTTTTTTAGTGTTTTGGCCTCTGCAACACACACACACCTTATAGGGGTTGCCTTTATATGTTATTTTTTTTAATATACTTTCGTTTGATAGAGAAATTTATGTATCTTTATTCTTTCTATTAAACATATCATGCACACTTTCTCATATTATTTCACAGAACTCAGAAGCACTGTGTTTAACAGGCATATAAAATTTCATCAAGTGGATGTACCCTAGTTCACTTAGCAATTCCCCTGCAGTTGACCAGTAAAGTCCTTTCTACTTTCTTCTTATAATGAATCATTCAGGCTTTAAGTAACATAAGGAGCCCATAAAAACTTATTCTGAGTGTAGACGACTTCTTTAGGATATATATGAGAAGTGGAATTATGGGTAAAATAGGAAAATCTTTTTTTAGGTTCTTGATAGACAGAGATACAAACTGCTTTCGGTATAACATGGATAGTACCTAAATGGGGAAGACAAACGAGAGAGATTTCGAAAATAAAACTGTGCCTTCTCAACTGCTTTGCAGAGGTGGCTGGCTACATATAAGCCAGAATTGTGCCTGTCACTGTTATAGGGCCTGTGGCCCTTGCATTAGAAATGATTACTCTCTCGAATGGCAAACAGGAGATGACCATACATGCACTGAGGCCATTTACTCAAAGGTGAAGACAACTGGTGACATTCGAAAGTTGATACAAGGTAATCTAGGGCTAACCACAGTGTAAGACTAGGTTTGGGGTATGCTGTTGAAAGCAGCTTTTTTGAAAGGCTCTATGTGTCACATTTAATTTGATATAAATTACACTATGGTCAATACTGGTGGAGCTACCCGAATTTTAACTGGCCCCCCCAAAATTCGGGTAGTTCCACCAGTAACATTTTAACTGGCCTGTAGGCCCCTCCAAAATTCAGATAACTCCCCTGGTATTGACAATAGTGTAATTTATATTCAAATTAAATATGGCTGCTTTCAGGGGCAGGCCTCAAACCTAGTCTTACACTGTGGTTAACCCTAGATTTCACTGATATGTGGGATATAAAAGTGAAAGCAACAAAGGAACAAGACAAACAAACAAACAAAAACTCATAGACACAGACAATGATTTAGTGGTTACCAGAGGGTATGGGGGAAGGGGGTGGTAGATGAGAGTAAAGGGGATCAAATATATGGTGATGGAAAGAGAACTGACTCTGGATGGTGAACATACAATGTGATATATAAGATGATATATTACAGAATTGTACACTTGAAACCTATGTAATTTCACTAGCCATTATCATCCCAATAAATTTTAATTTAAAAAAAATTACATCAAATACTCAGATTTTTTAATAAATATATACATACACACACACACACATTTATATAATTATAAACACATAATTTTAAGATGCTCAGACCTGTGGATCAACAGTATCAAATAATGATCTGGACATATGATTACAATTCAAGTGATTCGCAGAGACTAGATAGAGCCTACATTTTTTGGCAACCAAGTGAGTCTTACTTTAAGAAGTATCTTTAGTGAAAATCAGTGGGTAAAAGTTAAGAGGCTGCCGATGGAATTGGCAATCCAGAGCAAAGCCCTGTTGGGTAAGATGCCCCATTCTCAAAGAAATTACTTTTGAGGTCAAGCAATATATCCTACTCATTGACCAAATCCGGAAAATTGTTTGCCTATAGGAATGCTTAAATAAAGAAGACTTCCTCTGAAGACAAAATGCTTATTGCAGGGCAGTTTTTACTAAAATTAAGTGATGAATTTTCTCACACATATAAATCTTGAGGGCGACAGGCCTGCCTCTTTATGATCCAAGGAAATCAGTTAGTGGAAGAGGTAGCAATGCTCATTTTAGGATTATTTCCTTCCAGCAGTGCAACAGCTGGCTACAAAGAGACCAGTGATTAAGATACGTAAGCCCATTAGCAAAAAGTAACCTGCTTTCACGTTGTTCAACCAGGACAGCTGCAAACCTTCTGCATTTTCTCTGACCTCGGCCTGGGCCCATGTTCCCATTTCAGCCTTTACTGGTTAGTCACATTAACTGTAATTTTCTATTCTGGAAAGTGTTTACGTCTAAATAAACCATGAAGAAATAAAATAGAAAATATGGAAAGGCATAAGGAGAAGAGAGAAAAGGATGGGAAGTTATTTTAAAACACACAACTGAAGCTGGTGGATGGATTCTGGTATCTAATCTTGGCCCTGGGAATTCACTGCCAAAGCATGAAGCTGGCAACTACTGTTAATCAGTTTGCCACTGTCTTCAGATTTAATGCAATATTTGGCTCATATGTTTAAAAAAAATCCCCTATTCCAGCTAAAATATTTACACAGCTCTATGTGTCTCACTTAATGCCTGTTAAGCAATCGTCTTTTAAAACTCTACAGACACTTGTAAATCTGTCCGGAGAATTGTGGCCTATAAACAAAGCTTCAGAAAAAGAGGGTTTACATTGTCAATTTGCTAGGAGTCGGGATTTCTTAGGATGCGTTTAAAAATAAAGTTGAAAATCAGAAATAGTTGAAAGTGGGTAACAAAGCGACCGATCGACTTGCTGGCAGGACGCTGTTAGTGGTATTAACGGGAACCCTCCAGACACTGACCTCAGCTATTTAAAGCCTCCCTCTCCTGTAAACCTGTCATTGATTCTGCCTCTCTGTTGAGTTATGGCACAGGGAAAGTTACTGGTCCAGCAGCCTCAGTGGTCTGCATCCCAGGGCCTGCCAGGTTAGAGAAGGTGAGTTGGTGAGGTTTGTAACAGGAGGCTATTATTTGGTTATATGCCGCATGCGTGTGTATAAATGTTTTAGGAAGGATAGGGGACTGGTAGAGGAAAGGGGAAATTCTCCCCTGGGAGAGGGTGGGGATAACAGATTTTGAAATGCCTGTTAAACTCCCTCACATCTCTAGCCCTGATGTTAATGAGCCCAAGTGATAAAATTTAAAAGCAAGGGAGGCCCATCACAGCTATCTGCTGCTGCCCCGGGGAACCCCAGCAACTTGTCTCTGTCTTCGAGATGAGTCAGGTACTTGTGATAGGACTTTGAGCAAATTGTTCAATCGTGTCATTATTCCTATTAGACTAGCCGCCTTTGTATTTTAATTCCATGTCACTGATTTGAGAACATGTTATTGATTCTGATTCACAATTTTTTAATAGCTTTAAGGGAGAAGAGTAACACGTGAAAAGTATACTTCAGTTTGAAAACTCAGCCCCAGTTTAAAACACTCAATTTTGGGGTGGGGGTAAAGGTGTTAAGGGGAGGTGTGTCCTGGATTAAAAAAACAACAAGCGAGATATTTGTAATTCCAAGGTATAGTTCCTTGAACAGCAGGTAGCAAATATTTGTTCATTCTCTTTATAATGGGAAGGGCTTTGCAAATGTTTTTGTGAACCTGCCAAACAGCTGGAGGGCAAACTCTACTCATCTTCCCCACCTGACAGACAGACAGACAGCAAGTTTAATCACTGTTCTTAGGGACAGATTAGTATAATCTGTTCCTGACAGAAGAGAAATCAGAAGAGAAAGTAGGAATAAATTTCTCCCTCAGAAAATGAAGGTAACACTTGCTCTTAAAATGTGTTTACAGATGACTTGATATTTTGGTGAGTTCATTTAAAATTAGCAGCTAACTCAGTGCTTTGAATAAATATTTGCTGAACAAGTGAACTGATTGAAAAGGTCAAACAAGGTCCTCCTTGTATTTGGGAGACTTTCTTTTTTTTTTTTTTTTTTTGATACCTGGAGATTTGATGGTGTTTTTAAAGGCCATCAAAATAGTCAAGAAAAAACAGTTTAAAAACCCAGTCAAATGAGCTCATTTCAGTACATTGGTCATTCTAGATTTTCCCTGGGCTTTCGTCTTTCTGTGAGTTACAGCACAGAGAAAGTTACTTGTCTCACGGCGCCCGGTCATCTATACTGAGTTGTACCTACAGCCTTTTATCTCTGTACTCAATCATTCCCTGAAAACTATATCAAGTCCTCAACCTGTATGATCGAAAACAAACGGCTCTCAATGGCCAATGGTATCTCAGACCTCAGCCTGCTTTATGTGCCTCATTTTACTCCTCACAAGAGTCCTATGAGTTCAGTCCTGCCATTATCCCTATTTTTAGGTGAGATGAGTAAAGTCAAACAGATACTAAGTGGCTGGGTCGTGATCTGAACTCAGGATGTCACACCCACTGGCCTTGTGCTGTCCTGCTTCCTATTCTAACCACCTACAGGGAAGTTCTATGAAAGTGCTTTGCAAACGGTAAGGAACAAGGCAAAGGATACCAAAAATCGCCAAGTACCACCACTGGTACCCCTCCATTTTAAATGGGGAACCAGAAGGCCAGGGAGGGTAGGTGGAGATTAGGTTATTAAATGGCACAAAGGAGACCTGAGCCAGGGCTGCTGTTTCCCAGGTAGTTCACTGATCTTTCCATGGGTACCTAAAAGGTAGTCATGGTCCACAACCTATATCCATCTAAGAGCCATGCTGTGGCCAAATCTGGGGGGAATAAAACCACTGGCAAAAACTCCAATCCCCTTTGCTGACACTCAAGAGGTCTCCCTCTAACTTGACTCACTTGTTCGTCTGACAAAAAGAATCCATTTGTGAATTGTGAATCCTCCATAAGGTCTACGATACACAATTTACTTGGGCAAGAAAATATTTTGATATTCACAAAACCACACACAAATCTATTTCTGTGAAGAAAATGTTTTGACCTGACACAAATTTATAGTAACGTAGATTTGGTAATCAAAAGACGCAAGTTCTATGCCTGGCTGGGTGATCCCAGCCATATGACTTCCTATCTTGGAGACCTGTTTTCTCCACTGTAAAAGATGTAGCTCTGTGCACAAATAAGGTATCACCATTATAACCACATGAATTCCTTTTTCTTTTTTTGAGTGGGAAATGCAAAAGACACTCTTGCCAATGAACTTGCCAAATGAGTGCTGCTTTCCATTTCTCCTACCCAATTCCCACAGCACGCTGAAAGTTTGCAGCTGGAAGGAGACTCTCTGGTTTCCCTGAGCAATTCTTCCTACAGTTGAGAAGAATCCTTATCAAGAACAGTTGTGTGGTTTCCAAACCTGTTTATGCCAGTTGTTCTCTTTATTGCAATTTCATAATTTAATCACTCGATGGTAAACTGTAGCAATGTGACTATGAAAAAGTACTACATTTATAAATTTAAGTGGAAGAGATTAAAATACTGCTGTTAAATACAGATGTGAGAAACTATTGGAGACTGGGGAGACATGGCAACTCAGTGCAATGTGATTCTCAGGGTTGGGTCCTGGAACAAAAACAGGACATTAATGAAAACATTGGTGAAATCCAAATAAACACTAGTGAGTTTAGTTAATAGAAATGTATGCCAGTTCCTTAGTTTTGATGACTTTACCACAACAATGTAAGATGTTAACAATGGGGAAGCTGGATAAGTGCTATATACAAACTTTCTATACTATCTTTGCAACTTCTCTGTAAATCTAAAATTATTCCACGTGAAAAATTTAAAAAAAGTTCATTAAAAAAAAAGGTGCGGGCAAGACAGATGTAAAAGATTGAGAATAATTATAAATATCTAGAAAGATTCTGTGGTGATATTTGCAGGAGCCACGACTTCACTTTAAAAATACAAAAGGGAAACCATAGGTCATCTGTTATGGGGGTAGAATATGTAGGGAAGACCTACAAAACTCCATGCAACACATCTGTAATTCAAGAAAAGGCCTCAGCCCTGCATCAAAAAACACACAAATGATATATTTAACTTGTTTTAAATTAAAGCTTAAGGGATGCAAGTATCATATTCTATGATTCCTGATTTGGGCCAACTTTTTTCCATTAACCAACCATATTGTGTAAGAATCCTACTCTATAAAGATTACGTTTAGATGGTATCAACACTAGAATTTTTGAGGCATGAATTAATTCAAAAGCAGATCCTTGAGAACCATTTAGAAAAAGAAGATCTGATAGAATTTTACAGTTGACTTTTATATCCTGTAAAAGGCCAGAATTCCAGGGATTGTTTTTAGCGGTTCTAATTCTCTAAGTCTAGGGATGAACCTAATAATCCTTACTGAATAAGGAGAAGTGTAGAATGCCGTGAAATAGCACATCAATAATCATCATCTTAGAAACTCAGAGTTGGAATGTACTTTCAAAATTATCTAGCACAACTACTCCTTCTGATGGTACCGTATATACCGCCCATTGAATAGTCTTCCAAGCAGAAGTGTTGAGGCACTCACTACCCCTCGAGGTCCTCAGTTTTCCATTTGGACAGCTTTAAAATCTGTCTTCCTAAGGCTTCTACCCATTTATGCTCGTTTTGCCCATAAGGAAACAAAAATTTCTCTCTAATAGCAAGGTCAGCAATTATTGAAGTAAGCTGAGTCTGTTCTACTATTTATTCATTTACTCATTCATTCTCCTACTCAACAAATATTAGTGGTAGGTACCGACCAACACAGTAGACATAAGCGTTAGAAAGGTCATTAGAGCGCTGCCTTCCTGGAGAAGGGAAGGGAGAAAATTTACAAATAAATAGACAGAAAATGATAACAATATCAAAACTGTGAGCTGTAATACAGAGTGACTATTCAAAATGGCTGCTGTAGTTTGGGTGATCAGGGGAGGCCCAAGACACGGGGGTGTCTAGAAGGAAGGACACTCTAGACAGAGGGAATAGCTGCTGCAAATGTCCTAAAGCAGAAACAAGCTCATTGGGACGCAGCACAAAGACGGCCTGTGAGACTGGAGGGGGTGGGCTGCCACGAGATGAGACAGCAAATCATGTAGAAACTTGTAAGTCATGGCTGCAAGTTTTGAAGTTGGATTTTTTTCCCCAAGGGCAATGAATAGGAAACAACGAAGTGGCCTGATCTATCTGATGTATGGAGATTGGATTAAAGAGAGGACTAGAGTGGAACCAGGGAAACTTGTTAGGTATCTGTTGCTATGGCCCAGGTGAGGGAAGGTGGTGGTTTGGCCTAGAAATGCACTGTGGATACGGAGAGCAATAAACTGATTCAAGGCATGTTCTGAAGGAAGAGGCCACAGGGTTTGCTCATGGACTGGATGTCGGCTATGAGGGCACAGAGGGAATCAAAGATGAGTGTTTTCCTCTTATACTCTGCAAAGGGAGTTGTTTCATGTGATATCACTGAATCCTCTCAAACGATCAGTGAAGCGGCAGGGACACCCTCCTTTTCACACAGGGATACTGAGATGGAGGGGATGAAACGTGGCCACGTGTCACACAGCTTGTGAAGCACAAATTCGAATTCAGGACTTGTGACTCAGATTTTTCCATGATCATAGCTTTTATTTCAATATTTTCTGTCTCTTGTCAAAGGAAAAAAAATGCAAAAAAATAAATTCTCTTTACTGTGTTGATCTATAAATAAAGGGTAGAAATAAAGTGAAAACTGAGAGGAGGAAACCGGGGCAACATAACTCATCCTTCCCACCTAGCGATGTCACAATCATGGCTTCAAAGGAAAACACAAACTTCTTCCATTAATTAAACGGGTGAATCAGGTTTCAGTTTCCGTATCCTCTCTTCTTTCTGTACAGCTTGTCTTTGAAGGCATTCCATTTGGGAAATGTGTGACCTTTCCCCACCATGCTGCACTTAATTGAATGCTTTGCATCAGAAGTCACCATGCTAATCAACATTTTACACCCACTGCCTTTCTGAAATTCTTACCCCAGTTCCTTCTGTCTGTTTTGTTGAAATCGTTTTACAAAAATAAATCATATCAAAGTTTTTCTTTTATCATTTCTAAAACTTTGCTTGCAAAACTAAATATTTTTAACACCATGGCAACGCAGTCAGGACTCTGGCTAATGTATTCAGTCCGCACCAGAGTTCAGGCTTAGCACACTACCGCAGTGGACAAACGGGCTGTGAAGGAGGAAAGAGCTAATAAATTAGGCACGGTCAGTAATCATTCAAGGCATGTCTTCTGGAGCTTCCTAAAAGGTGATAAATTAGCCAGGCTTGTCCTAACGGATCAATTTCCCCTCGCCCTTCTAGGACACGACACTATGCATGAGCAAACTGCATGGCTCTGAGTGAATTTAAGTTAATCCCTCCCACACCTTCCCAAGAACTTCCTCATACACTGCTCCTCTGACCCTTCCACTGTCCCTCTGAGTGAGGCAGGGGAAGGATGATAGCTCCCTTCTTTCAGCCGAGGCTCACAGAGGTAAAGTGATTCGTCAGAGGGGCACGGCTTATCACGGGGTTAGTAAGAAGCAGAACGGAATTTTTAAACTGCATCTCCTAAGTCCCAGTACTGTCCACGCACACACCTTCACTGCTGAAACATAGCTAAGCTATCACTTACAAATGCTTTGGTTTGCCGTTATTTTCTAATGTTTATTAAAGTTATACGTGCACATAGCAGAACAAATGAACTCTTTGCACTGTGCAAAGAGCAGTCCCCGATCTCCCCCCACCGCACACAAGCCCCCTCCCGGTTGAGCCCGCCCCTGACTTAGACGAGTACTCCGTGTTGACATTTTTATGACTTTGCAAAAACAACTCCCAGTCCCAGCTGATATATGTAAATTCTGATTAATTCACCTTTCCCAAACATTTTCCCCAAACTCCCTCACAGTCAGAATGAACAATTTTTTTCCTATTAATAATTTGTTCTGCTTTCTATGTACTTGTCACTAAATGAAATCCAAACTTGTTACTAGTTGTCGAGATCTTGTCAAACAAAACATTCGGATACATCAGATTGCATATTCCTCAAGAACCTTCTCCATGATTCTTTTGACCTAATCTAACCTGGAATGTTTGCTCTTCGTGCCTGGCTATCATCCCAGGCTCTCTGTCTGTCCTGGAGCATCCCTTCACCTCCATTATCCACCAGATGTTTTTATTTCCTGTCACCTCGGTCTTCCTGTTTTTTGGCCAAGCACATTCTCCAGGGGCATCCTGAGAATGGGTACATGGGAGGTAAGTTTTGTCGGAACTTACATGTCGGAAGACATTTTTATTCTGCCTTCATATTTGATCAATAATTTAGTGGATATAAATTCTGGAATGGGAATAATTTTCTTTCAGAATTCTGATCCATTTCTAGCTTCTAACACTGCCATTGAAAAGTCTGAAGCCATTCTGCTCCCTGATTCTCCGTGTGTAATGTGTTTCTACATCTCACACCTCCCCTCTCCCCTTTTAGAAGTATTTGAACTTTTCTTTTTATGCTAAGTATTCTGAAATACTCTAATAATGGTATGGATCTGTTTTATTCTATTGTGCTAGAATCCCTCTGGGACTTTTTAAATTAGGAGCTTGTGTCCATCATTTGGGGAAATTTTCTTGATTTCATTGATTTATTTACATATGAATATACACGAAAGTTTATGTATGTATATGTGTGAATTTATGTGTGAATTTGTGGTATGCATGAATCCTGTGGTAAAAATTGGATTGCATCTCATTTCTCTCCACTTCTGGAGTAGAATTCAGCTTTCTTATTTGGCCAATTCATTTATCACTTGTCTATCTACCTTGTGAGCGTCAGAAATGTTGTGGTTATGTGTTTCTCTCTCATTCGGTGTTCTTGTGTGTATGCTTCCAAAGAACTCTCTGTCACTGTTGCAGTAATTTTCAAGAGGAACCGAAATCCCACACAAGCGTTCAATCCAAATGAGTGTTCAATTGGCCGTCTTTTCTCAGAAATTCTCCCAAAGTTTTCCAAAGTCTTTTCCCCCCCTTCCCAGAGCCACACTGCTTATGGAACATGCTCAAATGAGTAATTAAAGACAACAGTCACTCCCATGACGAGATCTAGTTTTTCTCTTTCTCTCTTGAAGAATACATACTCTCAGGGAGAGAAGCCATGGGATAATGGTAGGTGGTAGAAGTCACTTATCCTGCAAGTCAGGGCTGGACCCGAGCATAGAAGCCAGAGTCTGCTCTGCTGTGTGACTTGACAAGTCCTGGAAGGTTCATACCTTCTCATCTACGTCAGAAGCCCATTACCTGTAACTTGCACAGACGGAAGAGATAACAAAGGAATCAAAACCATGCGGATTGCCTTGAAGTGGCCCAGGAGGAGTCTGCTATTTCTCTGACTAACCATGTCAAACCAGTTTGCTTATGTTTTGGGTCATGAAGGAATATAACATAGGGTACATACCTGTCGGAGAGAGAGGAAGAGAATGAGTGGGTTGGAGAAACCAAAAGAGATTGACAGGCAGGTCACAGGTGGATAGAGGTTACAACGTGTAAATTAGTTGAGTGGTTATGGGTAGAGAGAAAAAAGGGCCTAAATTCAATCCAATTATCTGCAGCCCCTTTAGAAGTTGAACTGGAGAATTAAGTGGGGCTTATTCTTCAAGCTTTATCATTCTAGGTCATATAGTTAGTGCTTGAGGGATGGGCCTACAAACAGAAAAACAATAGTGCATGACACAATGGAAAGAGCACAAGCTTTGTGATCAGGTAAATGTGCTTCAAAGCCAGCTTTGTCACTGGTGGCAAAGTTGCTTCAACTTCCTTGCTACGAAAATGCAGGTGATACTTATTTTGAAGTAGTTCTAGCAAATAGAAATGATGTAGGCAAATTTGCTGGTATTCAGTAAGTGCTCATTAAATGGTAACTATTGTTATTAGTGATGGTGGAAATGGACACGCGTTGAGCCTTTGAGTGTATTTACTGCGCCCACGTCCACTGTCCACACTTGAAGGGAGGAGGATTTTATCCCTGAGTTTGTTTAGAATTGCCAACGCATAATGGTAATAAAAAGTGAAGCAACTTTTAGTAGATTTTATTAATGCTTTTAAATTCTCTACAGACATGCCAGATAAAAGACAGGACACCAAGTTCAATTTGACTTTGAGATAAACAAAGAATAATTTTTTTAGTGTAAGTTGTGTCCCATGCAATATTTAAGACATAGTTACGGTCAAAAAGTCTTGTTTATCTGAAATTCAGATTTAACTGGGCCTCCTGTATTTTATGTGATAAATCTGGCAAACCCTACGTGTATCCCCACGTTGCATGTACTGGGGGCAGAATGAGCCACTGCAGCCCCGTACGCCTACCCCCACTGCTTGGTAGGCCCCTGACTGTCTATTACAAATTCAAAGGAATAGCCATTACGGACTTTCTTTAAATCATTTCCTTTGCTTCCTGAGATAGTATCAATCGGCAATCACTTTTGTTTTTGTAAGGTGGGCGCAGCTCACACTGGCCCATGAAGGGACTGAACTGGCAACCTTGGTGTTATTAGCACCATGCTCTAACCAACTGAGCTAACCGGCCACCCCAGCAATCACTTTTCTTAAATGCTGTTTTGGGTTCAACAGTACTGACTGACTTAGCCCACCAAAGGCCATCCTTTCATCCAAGTGGTGGACAGATACATAGTTTACTGGCTGAAGTGGAGCCAACATGGCTGCAAGATAGAGTCAGAGGATGGTGGTGAGGCGAACTTGCGCTAAAGATCTGGACAGTGGAGCTGGGACAAGGTTCTTCCCCCTTACCCTTGATGTCACAAACTTGAAAATCCATCAGCAGATCAGTTACACCAGTTATTAGCATTTCTCCTCCTTTCTCACAGTCAAGTCTTAATGAGTTGCTGTAATAAGATGAAGGCAGAACACCACACATAAACCCAAATCAAAATGAAAAAACACAGAAGCAGCCAAGGGTAAGGTGAAGTTCTTCTAACTAGTCCTCCTGCCCTTCCTCCACCGCTGGGGACACCAACTCTCCATCAGGCAGCATCCCTTTCCGATGCCATCAGTGCTCAGTCTCAAATCCCGCCCCACACAGCTCCCCTTCCAGCACCTCCCTAATGTTATCTCAGCAATGTATTTGCCCAGACACTTTAGTGAGCTAAATGGCAAGGAGAGGACTGTTTCCACCTTTCAGGAGAAACAATAGGTAGTCTATTGCTTACTATGTACTTTCAAATAGGGAAGGTTTTCCACCATGTAAATAATATAGCTGACTCACAGTAATTCATATTAAAATAATGTTTTATTACCTTTTTAAAAACTATGGCTAATCCTTAACCTCACTAATCTACCTACCTATAATTGAGAGTTGACTATAAGTAATGTTTTTAATCTGGTTTTAATTGTAAAAATTTCCTATGGATATCCAAGCAGTCAAACTATTACCACTACTCCAGTCTCTGTCAAGGGGCATGAGAAATTACCATGTAACCATGGTCTCATTTCCTGTTTTTACACGTGTAGGTGTGTGTCTGTTTCCCTCCCTAATTCCTCCTCTTTTAGCTGATTAGGTTGGTATTGATTGTATGCCTCTAAATAACACGTGATAATTTTTTTGGTGGGCCTTTAGAAGGGAGCGAAGACACATGGATTCAATCTGCCATCTTCATTTGGAAGACAAGTTGACTACAGTTTAGAAAATCTACCAAAAAAAAAACCCTATAACAAAAAAAACGCTCTTTCTTGAACTATTACTTTTCATGTATGTATGAATTTATATCCTCCTGTCATTTAGATTTTGAACAGAATGTTCCAGTACGAGTAATGTACAAAACAGAGGTTCATCTGGATGGTTCTGGGAGACTGGTCACTCCATTACAATAAGGACATCAGGACTGAAAATACCTGAAGATGTAATGGATATACTTTAACGTAAAGTTAGTTTAGAAATATTATTACTATTCAAACTTCGAATGAAGATTTTAACATTTATTGAATGCCTGGACTATGGATTTCACACAGCATCTCATTTAGAGAAGCCTTAAAGAGTTAACATTTTAGGATAAACATTTATTGGATAAATATTCCTAGGGTGGTAACAGATATCAAAAAAAGTCAACAGAGACTCCTGTCTTTCCCAAACTGTATAAGTGTATATTCCCAAATATTTCTAAATGGTACATAAGAAAGGGCATGTTCAAATATATAGTCTTAAATATTTAGAGAAGAAGATATCATCAGAATTACCTTAAAACACACACAAACTTGCATCTTGGCCAAGCTTCTCAAACCAGTTTGAATGTCTTACACTGAGGGTTAACTACTAATTACATTTTCCCAAATTATATGTATAATAACAGGGCTAACAATGCATCGTTTTCAAGGCAAGATTTAGTACGTAACTGGTTGATTAAACAACCCACCCTCAATGACAGGGGACACTAAGTAACTATTGTTAGCTAATATGGGCAATTTATTTTTATTCTTAAACTTTTCAGAATAAGTTGACTTCTCAACACCTCTTTGAAGAGTTCCTGTCTCATTTTTCAACCAAAAAATGAATTAACCTTCCTACTTTCATAGCCAGAATGAATTTTTTCATAATGAAATGCTATCACAGGATCATGTCAAACAAAGGTGGATTTGTGGGTGGTGACATTAGAGTAATTCTGAATAATACTAAGGTTACTCGTTTTGCCTTTCAGGCATCAAGACATCAGAGAGGATTTGACCCACTCCGTTTGCATGGGCAACAAACAGTAAGGACAGTGTAGCCAGATGATATTCCGAGCGACATTAAAGGGCAAAGGCCACAATTATTCACCACAGCTCCTCCTGTTAAGGTCATCTAGTGATGATGACTTAACCAATCGTGGCTTTATAGTAAAAATTTGATAGTAATATAAACATCACTTCTTAAACTACATTTCACAGAATGCATGTTCTGCAACATAATATTAAGTATTCAGGGAAAGAAAACAATGATAATATTTCAAGTTTTAAGGTGAGAAATCCTGGTGACTGTAATACTTGGAAAATCCTACATTTATGGCCTCAGCAATGGTGTGTGTGTGTGTCTGGTATGAACTGGCACAATCAGAAAGGATACACTGCATGGTGTGGTTGTTTCCTAGTCTTACATAACAAATTATCACAGACTTAAGTGGCTTACAACAACACAAATATATTACCTATAGAAGTCTGACATGGGTCTCACTGGGCTGAAATCAAAGTGGTGACAGGTCTGCCTTCCCTTCTGGAGGCTCTCGGGAGAAGCTATTCCTTGTCTTTTCCAGTTTTTGAGGCTTCCCGCATTCCTCGGGTCATTGCCCACTTCTTCCATTTCTAAAGCCAGCAACAATGCATGTCTCTGATCATTCTACGATCACCCACTGACCGCAGACAAGGAAAGTTCGCAGCTTTTAAAGATTTAGTTTCAAAGGTTCATGGGATTAGACTAGGACCACTTGGCTAGTCCAGGATAATCTCCTGTCTCCCTGTCAGCAAAGTCCCATTTTGTCATGTAAGGCAACGTATTCACTGATTGCAGGGATTAGGGTTTAGATATCTTTGGGAGCCGTTTTCTCTGCTTGCCACACGTGGGCTCGTAAGTATACCTTCAGAATTTTGGCCAGTAAACACGGTTGAGGGATAAGAAAGAGAGAAATTATTCCTACTGCTTTCTGGCGTTTCCCCCAACTATTACTGACAATATCACAGTATTAGGGAAATCAAAATTATCATCTCATTTAGGGATGTAAAATAGTAAACAAAATATGGAACACAATCCCAAGCACCAAGAACTCGTTCTGTCTCCACGATGTACAGAAGACAGCATGAGTGCCCAGGCAATTCGATTCCCCAAAAGCCCAACCAGTTGGCCTCTCAACAATATGGGCCTGATTCTACTAAGTGGGCATTTTCCAGCAAAAGGTGTATATTCCTGATGAGCTTTACTAAAGCTTTCCTTATTAAGGGACCGTGCATTCATTATATCCTACGGCATAGGTGCTATAATCGTCTCATTTCACAGGTCAGAAAATGAATACTTTCTATGGTTACATCACTCAACAAGATCCCGCTTTCACCAAAGCAGTAGAAAATACATGTCTGATTCCAAAGCCTGGGGTCTTATGTTTATGCAACACTGTGTCTACTCACTTTTACAACACATCTCTCCTAATATCTTCCCCTTCCTTTCCCCCAACCCAAAGTAAGTTCTCTCCTGTCTCTGATCTGAGGGTGTATATACGTGGCTCTAGGAGAGAGAGAGAGTGTGTGTATGTGTGTGTGTGTGTGCGTGTGTATACACTTGCACTCATGTACCCACATTCAGTGACTTTCTTTCTGTCATTTGTATCTCATGAGGCTTTATACCTTGACTACATATCTTTCTATTTTGATCTCTGACATGATATGGGGACTTCTGGCTACAGGCAGGATACGTCATGAGCACATGGCTTAGAGTCATACCTACTTTCAAAATGTGGCTAGGTCATCACCTGTGAAGTAACTTGGCAAGGTACGTGAGTACCATAAAGATCAGTTTTCTCCTCTTGTGAAAGATCAGTAATAACATCTGCTTCATAGGGTCATTGTAAGGATGAAAAGAAATGATACATGTCAAGCACCTCATAGATGATAATCACACAACAAATTGTAGTTGGTACTATTATCCGTGCTGTGTTTACCTATGTAAAAGTGCTATTCAAAGTTCGTGTCCTTATGAAAGATGTTCATTGACAACCTCTACTCATAGCAGTGACATTCATACAACCAACAACCATGGTTTAATGAACATTGTATTTTTTAAGGCGTGGTTCATGCTACTCAAAATAATTTTCTTCTAAAGGGTGTTGCTTGCTGGGAGAACTGGGGCCTGAGACTTCTTGAAATTTGCTAATCACATCTGGTTTAGCTTTAGACATTTTCTGGGGTTTTGCCAGCAGCCACGACATTTTAATGGCTACAATAAACCTCAAAGCCTCATCAAATCTTTGCTGTATGTGTGAAAATTATGTCCTCTTCAATTAAACATTCAATCTAGGCTCACACCAAGGCCTTATGGAAAAGGAGGTGAAACCTGAATGGGAATGTGAGATGAAACGGACCGCCACGACTCTGGCCATCTTGCCAGATGGTATTTAGAAGAAAAAGAAATTCATTAGAGAACCAATGGTCTGTATTTTCTTTAAATATTTACTAGGTACCTTTCATGTGTTAAAAACACTGGCATCCCTAAAGATTAGCAGTGCATTTTTGTTTAAATATTCAATGTGTGTGGGGGCGTTCCAGTCCCCTCATTTGCTTTTATGGTACTTCGTGTCTTTTGGCGAAGTCCAATACAAAGAAGAAAAAAATAACGGAGGGGAGATTGAGTTTTCCTTCAGAAGATCTGACATTTCCTTAAACTTGACTGAGGAAAGTGTTAGTTGAGTACTGAGAGATCTGGAATGACTCCTAGGATCTCCTTAGAGAAAATAAGGTGTATCAAAGTGGGAAGCTCTGGGGGAAGCCCTGGTTGGCCTCTGTCCTGCTATCAGTCTTCTCAGCCCTTTCTTATTTATCATCAAACACAGGCACACCAAAGGGAGGTGGCCGAGCCAGGATGCCCGAAAGAGGAAGCCCCTGGAAGGAAGGCAGGAGAAGAGGAAAGATCAAATATAGATCAGGTTTCTGCTCAAAAGGCTACACGAGAGGGCAAGGCCAAGGGTTTACAAGGGCCAAGAGATGAGGAGATGGGAATTCAGGGATAACCACGGTGTGAACAAACATGGGTGTTTGCTGTCACTGCTCACCTTGCAGCCTTTGGGAGGACAGGTCTGGGCCCTAATTCTGCCCCTGAAGAGGGACAGAAAAAACTGCTATACGATGGCTTACTCTGCTTTATTACAATAAGAACCAAGCTCCTGCTAGACAAGGATAAAACTGTCTTTTTTTTTTTTTTTTTTTTTTTTTTTAAGGAAAGGGAAAAGAATAACCGTAAGTTCACATATCACATTCCTGGACAAAGCATTCATTTGGTTGAATTCATGCTCTCAACCACATCAACAGGAGGGGGAAAAATCCACATGTTCCTTTAAAAATAATTTACAAGGTAAAAATATTCACTTGTAACCACTATCCTTATTTAAGCAAGTTTTATGCCCAAAGTAAAAATAAATGGCTTTTCCTGCCACTAGGAGCAGATCTTTCCCACTTTACTTCCATTTCCAAACTGTTCTCTGTCTAAGACTTAGGTTTCTGAGCACTCTTTCACAATAAACATTTTTAAAATGTTTATTTTATGTCTTAGTGTAAAAATATTCCTGGTTCAAGCTCTTCATTTCCTCAAGCTCTCCCTTTGGCACTCTGGGCCCCATTTCCACATTAACACGCTCCCTAAATCCTCCGTAGAGCTCTTCAATTGGAGTTATACAAGCTCCAACGCAAGTATTTATATTCTTGGACAAGGAGATGTCTCCACAGTGAAAACACAAGACTCTAGAAACGCCAAAAGAAAATTCCTGCCCAAGAGAGACATATTTTCACCTTTTGAAACAGCCAAAAAGGGCTTTCGGCATTTTGTTTTGTATAATTAGAAATGTAAATTAAACTGGAATAGAAGGTTTACTACGGGTCTTGCCATCATTATTAGACTCAGAGATAAACCAAATATATAGGGATGCGAGCATGAGTGTGTGTGTGTGTGTGTGTGTGTGTGTGTGTGTGTGTGAGAGAGAGAGAGAGAGAGAGAGAGAGAGAGACAGAAAGAGAGAGAGAGAGAATAAAACTAGTTTAGAAAATACATGAGTCCTAATCAGGTAGACCTGATTAGAGTTCAGTAAATCCGCCTCTCACTAGCTGTGTGAATACAATCTCTCTAAACCTCATTTTTCTCATCTGTAAAATGGAGTTAGCATAGGGTTGTTTTAAGAATCACGACACAACAGTAAGCATTTGATAAAAGGTTGCTATTATGATTAAAATTATATCTATTATACGTTGGAAAATGTAACTATAACAAGACGTAGATACAAGCACTAATTAAAGCTAGCAAAAGAGAGGGATATGTAAATACAGTGCCTCCAAAAAGTGCCCGGACATGGAAAGTTCCATGAGGGCTGCAGAGTGCCATAATGGAACTCTGCACCAATTTCATCCCAGAGGCACACATAAATAATCCTCGTCAGTCATTAAAAACAAGGTTTTTTTTTGTTTGTTTGTTTTTTTAGCTATTATCATAATAATAGAACAGTTCCTGTTACCTTCTAGTTGCCTCTTCAGTTTTCTCAAGTCTTTTATGAGGTCTTCAAACTTGACTTGGGAAGCCAGAAAGAAATCTTGTGGTTCAGGCAGGGGGAAAACGCTCTTTTCTGTTCCTGCTTCCTAAAAGATACGGTAAACAAAAGCACATTATCCTTCTCAACTGTCGCTTCCAGTTGAAATTCCAAAGCATCTTGGGTTGGAGGTTTGACGAAGAGTCATAGCGATGCCCCTCTGCCACCCCTATACTTGGACTGGTCACTTTGAAGTGCTTCCACGTCTTGCACAACGTCAGTTTGGTCTTACTGGCATTTAGATTGGGGATGGCCTGGGCAAGGTTCTATTTTGCCTCATGAATCAAAGGGAAAATTGTCAGCTATGTCCTGATCTTGGACATTCTACTTCCATGGAAAAGGCCATAGGAGGAACACATGAAAGTACTTAAATTTAAAGTCCTTGTTTGAGTTTCACATGGTAGCAATTAGATTAGATAACTCATCGTCAATGGGTGTGAGATGGAAGGTGCTGGATAAGGCGGCCCTGTAATGGAAGAAACAATCTCCCTTACGCCTTTACCTACCTTCCCCTGAAGCTTAAAGCTTGTGTGTGTGTGTGTGTGTGTGTGTGTGTGCGCATGTGTGTACATGTGTGTGTGTGAGACTGAATTCTGCACCCATATTTGTAAACATTTTCCAAATGTTGTTTGGCTAGCCTTAGCAGATATTTACTGAGGCATGATTGGGTATAGTTTTTGACAAGCTCCAGAACTATACCTAATAGAGTATCTGAGCTGAGAAACACCTTGAGGGACAAAACCTTCAGGCACATTGAAAGATAAGATGAGCCTCAAATTTCTTTTCCATTCCAGCTTGCTTTCCCCCTGAGTTGTTTAATATAAGCTCTGTATCTTGCATATCTCAGACAGTCTTCAGGTCTCTCCACATAGCCTGCTCTGCCAGCTTTCCTTCACATTCCATCTTTCCTACTGCCATTAGGACTAGTTCCAAACTCTGAAACTGCTTTACAAGGCACTTTATGATCTGGCCTCTGTCTACATGTCCAGCCTTATTTCTCTCTTCCCCCTATCTCTAATTCCTTCCCCCAAACTTTCATAAAATAAGAGAACGGGCTGCAGTGCAACTTTTAGACAAAACTGTCCTTCCCAACCTTTCCAGAATGTCCTCACACCTCCTCGTTCATGCTCATCCTTCAAGTCTCAGAATAGATGTCACTTCCTCAAAGACTTCCCCTATGTCCCAGCAACCCACTTCTGGGTGTTTCCAAGAGCCCGTCGTATTTACTATTATCACTGCACTTATCAACATTAAGTTACAAATTGTCACGTTAGCTTGTATGTCTTCCCCACTAGACTATAAACACTTTGAAGGCAGACGCTGCATCTTATTCTCAGTATAAAATATTATCTCTGGCATATCAATAAACTTTGTCCAGCAGCATTACAGAGAGGTTTTAAAACACTGCTCTGGGAAGTCTGTACCGTTAGCAGGAGACATCTAACCTATCATCATATTTTCTTGTGGTTTTAGTGATTCCCCGGACCCTTCCTCTTCCTTTAAGACTTTAAACTTTAGTTGGGATGCTAGAAGAAGGTAGTTTTCCTCATTAGATCACAACAACATTTTATGTAATCAAGGCAATTTTTCCATCTTTCTATACTTATTTCACCACTTTAAAAACAATGAAAGCAGCGCCCTGGTCTGAGGGCCAAGGTGGAACAATATGTAACATGCCTTCCACAAAACTCCACGGTAATCTACACTGGGAAAACTCATGAATGATATCTAATGTCCAAAACTTTTTATCAGACTCAGCACTGGCTTCATTTTTTTTTTTTTTCCAATAAAGAAAAAGAGAAAATGCTGCTGAGTAAATCAGCCTGGTAGTAGCTCTTGTGCAAGTTGTATAATTCGAGTTCAAGAGACATGGCTCTAGATGAGTTTCTTTGAACTTCACAGACCTAGACTTGGACCCAAAACCTGGCATAAGTGGAAAGAAACTTGGAGCTGGAGTCACCTTTCTTCAGCTAATTGCTCATCACCACTAACCACAAAAATCATCACTTATGCTCCTAGAGGGAGGGGGTAGTTTAATAAATCACATAATTCTACACTCTTGTTGAGTGAAATGCATTTTGTACAGTGAAAACTGGGAGAGCACCACACAAATGTTGACTTCTTATTTCTCCTAAATGGAGCCATTTCCAAGTTTGAAACTATTCTAATGGTAACATTTTTCCTCTGCAAAGTTGATTCCACCGGGTTCAGTTCTCTTCAATGAGCGCCGTATATCATACGCAAATCGCAGCCTTCCTACACAATGCATCTGACTTGGTTAAGGCAGACACTCTGAGGTAAATCATGGATTTACCATGGGTTTAGAACCTTCGATGGGAAATGTCACCTCTCAGAAGTGACTGAGTAATTCTCAGAAGATTCTTCTGAGGTAATTCTTCTGCCTCATCGGTACCTGCTGTCAGAACTTCAGGTACGTACCCACTGCCTGAACTGCAACGTGCCTGCCCCACTCCACCAGAAAACAGCTTTCACCTCTTCACAACTACTTCTTTACAGATGCACTTACTACATTCTTGTCGATATTTATAGTAGATGCCACTCAGCAAGGATTTATCAGGCACCTAACATTATAGACACTAAAAAAGAGATAGCGGTGCATTCTGGACCTCAGGGAGCAATGCCAGCATGATAGAAAATTGCTCATTGATAGCTATAGACAAGGCAGAATAAAACCTACTGTGAGAGAGTTGTTCAAACACAGTGTTCCCAGCATTCAAAGGAATAAAGCATGAGGAAGTGAGCAAAGCCTTCATGGACGAAGGGCCATGAAAGATTGCACTATTTTTTATTATATATCTTTTTTTCCCTTTTACCAAATTGATAGGTGTTCATTATGTTTAGTAATTGAAAAAAATCTCTTACAATTCTACCACCCAGACATAATCACACATGTTAATATATATCCTTCCAGGTTTTCCTGTGCGTTTGTGTGTATTTATGTTTACGTATTTGAGATTATACTATATATTATTTGAAACATGTTTGTAATTTAAAAGCAGATCAAAAGCATTTCCCAATGTCACTAAATGTCCTCCTATATACTTTCCATGGCAACATATTATTCCATTTTATGATTCTACTGTGTTTCTCCGAAAATAAGACCTAACCGGAAAATAAGCCCTCGCATGATTTTTCAGGATGACATCCCCTGAACATAAGCCCTAATGCATCTTTTGGAGCAAAAATTAATATAAGAGCTGGTCTTATTTTCAGGGAAACACGGTTTGACCTTAGTTTCTATTTTGGGACATCTACCAAAATTTTTGCAATATTTTGCTATTATAAGTTATTTTAAATAAAATAGTGATACATGTCCTAATTCTTTTCCCTTGGGATAAAAATCTCTAGAAAAATTATGCATATTTCTAGGGCTTTTGATACAAAAAGGTCAAAGTCTTGCTAGCCCATGTAGCACACATCTGCATGAATTAGAACCAGGTGTCCCTGTAAGTAGGCACAGCTTGTGCAAACAGCTTGACAAACACACGACATCTTTACGTGAATTTCTTTCAAGGTGCTCTTTAGAGGACACATAGTTTGGTGAGTCTGGGACAGACTAGATATAGGTCTCATCTGACCTAGAGATCTTAAATAGAGAATAACTTCAGCCTACCGTACGTCATAGGCCGGAGAAAGGTTTGATCAATTCACATTGCTAATTCTATATACCTAGTTGGCAATTTATATCTTTGATTCATCTTGCCATTTTTTTTAAAATGAGAAGGGACAAGTTGAGCTTTTCTTGTTGATTCTGAAGCGCTCATTGCATACGTATTAGGCGGCATGCTTGCTTGCTCATTCATTCATTCATTCATTCATTCATTCTTTTGGAATTTTTTTTTCCCCAAAAGGTCTTTTATTATTTTAAGAGAGTATTATAAGAAAAAAGAGAAATTTTAAAAAGGCTAAGGACAAGAATAGTTCCATTTAGGGAGAATGTCAGATGCAAAAAACACATCAGTAAGAAAGCACAGGGTGTGTTTGGAAAACATCAAGTCTTGAGTTGAATCATAGAGTACGTGTAGAGGGAAAGGTATAAAAGTACGATTGTAAAAGACTGGAATTAAATTGGATAGGGTCTTAATTCACTTGAAAATGAGGAGCCATTTCATTTTTGAGTAAACAAGTGATGCGAAATGAGCAGATCTATAAAATGTAATCGGGCCACAGGGTGTGGGATGGACTAAAATGGGAGTGAGTAGAGGTGGAGAGGCCAGCTGCGAAGCAATTGAAATTCCCTAGATGAGCTGCCTTAAAGCCTGAATGAGCTGGGGTCCGTTGGGATGAAGAAATAGGGAAGAACATGGGAGATAATGTAGTTGAAGGACAGAGAGGAATCAAAGAAGAGCATGAGCTTCATGTCTAAATGACCAAACATTACACAATACTTAATAGAAGAAAGAGGGAAGAAGTTTGTGTGTGTGTGGGGGGGGGGTGGTGGGGGATGGGATGAGAAGCCTGGTTATAGACATGGTGAGAACAATGAGATAAACCCACCAAAAGGGCAGGAAGGATGACTATAGACATCATCAGTGCTTAGCTTTTCTTCTGCATAAAATTGTAAGACCTTTTGAAAATAAGGCCCTGGCGTCGTTACTTTGCTTCCCTCGGTACCTAGGAAAACTAGGAAAAACTCCGCTTACACGGATAGTTAAACAGGAGTCCTGACATTTTCCTGAGACTTTTTCCACTCATATTGATTGCTAGATTTCTCAACAACTTACAACAGTACCTCTTTCTTCTCAAAGTTAGGACTCCTTGTTCTCAATTGAAGGAGAAGGAATAAAACACAGAGACTTGTGCTCAGGTAGCTTCTCACAGAAATTATTTCTAATTGCAAATGTCATTTAAGAAGAGAGGAGGGATTTCAAATTCTACATCTTCAACTTGTTTACAGATGAACACTACTGATAAAGTTTGGGGGTATTACTGAATATTAATTTCCTAAATTTTGGCCTGCATCCCAGAATCTAGTTTCAAATACAACCAATTACTGAATGATACAGAGTTCACAGAGCCCCTCACCACCTGGTCAGGAGGCACTGAGATAACTGCGGAGCGCTCTGAAGCTGCGTTATATAGCGGATTGAAAGTTAGTAGATTTGTGCCACTGAATAATGCTTCTCTTTACAAGAGTCAACTAAACTCTCTTGGCTTCAGTGTTCCCATCTATAAACCAAGAAGGCTTGAATAGCTCTCAAATTCTATGTTGAACTTGAAAATCATCCATCCATCCGTCATCCAATTGCTGAATGCCAACAATGCGTACGAGTTGAAACCCCTTTAGTGTAGTTTTCCACATAATGCCATTTCTTACCTGATCATAGTAACGCAGGTAGTATTTCACGACATAGTCCACCAGATTAATTCCATTATCCTAGGTTTAAAAGAGAAGCTTAAATGAAAATCATTCACAGGAGACTCTGCCGTATTATACAGATGAGAACTGAAATCTCAGTTTGTGACCCTAATATTTTTCATTTGTCCTGGTCCTAGTACTGTTTGAGACTGGCAAGACTTTTCCTCTCTCTTCTTTGTCCCATCCATTTTTAATGGCATCTATACAAAGAAATGACAGTATGCTATTCTTTTTTAGGGGTGGAAAAAAAACCCCAAACAGATAATCCATAAAACCTCTGAGCTAAAACAAACAAACAAACAAACAAAATACTGTCTCAACATTTTCCGGCATAAAGCCAAGACAGGATGGGGATGGAGAGTGCTAAAAGGAACCAGGGACTAGAACAGAAAACCATCCCTCCCTTCCCACCTTTCAAAAGATGTGTGTTCTTAAGGGCATGAAAAACAATCAGGACAGCTTAAAAGGAATGCCACGCCACTTTACGACCCTGGGAGGCCAGGAGCAAGCAGGTCCTCCCACAAGGAAGCCTTTGAGTCTTGTTCACATGGGTCTAATTCTAATTTGCCTGTGTGTTTCCCCTCTCTCTACTCCCCCTGCCCGCCATGGGACGCCTAGGTATGGGCTGGTTGTTTCTAAAGAGGTAGCTCTGCAGGGGTGTGGAGCCAGATGATAACCAGGCTCAGGAGAGTGTGACAGTAGACGCCCAGCCCAATTGTTGTGGGCCAAAGAATAATTCCAATGCTCAGATCAATCGGTGATTCAGCATTGCTCCCTGCTCAGGAAAGAGTACATTACCAATAGCCAACACGGAATTCAAACACACTCTAGCCTTGTGCTACGGCTAATACTGTATACTGTTTTATTCCCTCAATGCAGTTCAACACCTAACTGTGTATTTTAGAGTGAACAAATATTGGGAATTTTGTCATCAACATAAGATCAAACATAAAAAAAAAAGTATCTATCTTAATCAAAAGTCAAAAGAGAGCAAAGAAAAAATATCTTGTTGGAGGGAGGATAGAGATGAATGGAACAATCAAAATATTTTTCTTTTTTTTTAAATTAAAGGCATAGAAGGAAAATAACGGCAGATCATAGGCATTCATTATGAAAAATACGTAGTACCCGACTTTTGACGTCCTTGAGTTTGGGCAGAATTTCTAAGCTGTATCCATCTGCTTGTCCCCGAGTCCTATTTCCTCCATTCATATAATTTCCAAAAGCCAGAATGAGAGCTAAAATATCCTTCACACTCTTCATGTGCAGCAAGCCCTGTGATGGTAAACATCAATTATTAGGGAGTGGGATTCCAAATGTATCTATGTTTATCTAACAACAGACATTTATTGAGGACCCAACAGGCTTTTCTTTTACCAATCCGGTTAACAGCTGGTGAAATGGAAAGTACACTTTATAAGTCATGAGTGTCTTAAAAATATATATATATTAAAAGCCATCATTTTATATATTAAAAGCCAGTTTTAATTTTTTTAAATACTTATTTTAAAGTATTTATATATTGAAAAAAGAGTTGTCATAGTTAGGCTTCACATTTGATGACTTCTAAGGAGAAAGGGGTTTAATATTATTTGAGGATCTATTTATGGACAATGCATTGATGTAAACAGTAAAGTTAAGTGTAAGGTAGATACAATAGCAAGTCTATTCTTCCTTATTCCTGGGTATAATCCTCAGAGGTGAACTACAATGATGCATTTCAAAGCCAGAAATCTGTGAAAATTAGAAAGGACTCATCTAGCTTCCCATACAACCAATCACAAGGAAAATAAGTGTTATTAAGTGTTTGTGGATATATGTATTAACTTTTATAATTTCAAGCTATTTAGGGCTTTCTTCAGCTCTCTCATTTGTTTTTCCTCTCTCTCTTTTTTTTGCTCCAAGTACACATTTTCAAATTGATTTTTTTTTCCTTTCTCTGTAGTCTTAGTTGTCTTTACCTTCCTTTATTATAAGGAAAAGAAAGCCAAATGCAGCTCTAGGCCAACTTCTGCTCCTGACTTTTAGGGTGCTACTACATGGTATATCGTATACTTTGGTAAAATTTATTGAAATCTTTTATATTTCAGAAAGAAAAAAAAATCATGCCTTCAGATAAGCAACTAAATACTACAATATTCATGGAGAGGATTATCATTTTCTTCAGGACATGCTCTTTGTGAGAAAAACCCAAGTGCTAGAATTTAATTTTATAATGGATACCAGTGTGGTAAAGCCAACAAAAAATTTATTTGCCCATCACTCATTATCATAATAATCCATTGCCTTTATCAAATCTCTAGAATCTTTTTATTTCACTATGTAGGCACATTTCAGATGATCAAATTCATGGGTCTAAGGCAAAAATCTCTTTTGCACTCTAGACAGTGAAGTGGAAAACAAACTATACTATTTAGGTTGGTTTTAAGTGGCCAGCAAGTACAGTGGAAGGTATTTGGAACACTTGAGAAGAAATCTGTAAACATGTCGCTTTCTCCTTCCTTCTCTTCTTTCCTCTCTCCCTCCCCCACCCCCACCTCACCTGCTTGCACACACTACTCGCACTAGGCAGGCTAATCGTCACAGCCATACTTAGAAAAACTTATACCCTTAAGTCCAAAAGGTTTTCACAAAGGAACTGTGGTTGATTTCCGTATAAGGACAAAGGTATCTTTTTAAAGTAGTCAGCAACATACCTTAGAAGCTCGTGTGATGATCTCTACCTTTCGATGCAAGGAGGTGATACCCTCGGAAAAGACAGATCTGAAGATGATGCACTGCGCACGCTCAGCAAAATTAGGGATCTGGGCTAACTCGTGTAGAAATCTGTGAAAATTAGAAAGGACTCATCTAGCTTCTCGTACAACCAATCACAAGGAAAATAAAAAAGCTGAAAAAGATCTACCTGAGAGCATTCCTTATTTGACAATGTCAACTTAAGAATTAATAAAAGGTATCAGATAAGCTGAGTTAAGCAACTCCAAGGGAATATATTCTACTGTTGACAACAAAGCTACATTTTAAGATGGTTTCTATGATGGTAAATACATGCACGGTGTATAAATTACTTTAGGAACAGAAAGTTAATGCAATTATATAGAACCACAACAAGTTATCTATCTCCTGCTACCCAAATAGGAGACTAAACCCCAATGAAAAGTGTTAACCTTTAGTGTACGAGAACAAATGCACAATCAACTCCCTTCATAATTCAGCGTTCTCTATTGATGTATTTACACAGGCTGAGTAAAGGGAAGACTTGAGGCAAATGTCCGTAGACAAGTGATAAAATGTCTCTTACTGAAATGACATTACTTTTATTTTTTGCTCAGTGAATTAGGTAATAGTCGATAATACCCCTATTCTACAGATATTTGTTTACTTTTCCACATCAACTTACCTATAAAGACAGAGCTCATAGCTCAATGCTTGGAACAAAGCAGGCACTCATTAAGTGGACAAGTCTAAAGCTTCTTAAAAACTATGGCAAGACAGATCTTAAAAGCTAAGGGAGAGTACTAACCTACACACAGAAGCTTACTGTCTGAGCAGTTGGGCACCGGTGCCCTTTGCAAAATTAAGTTGGAAGAGCTACGTACTCTCCAGGCCAATCACCAGAGGAAGGGGTTTAAACTAAAACGGGTGGAAAGAGTTGGACATGAATTCAGAAAAGGAGAGAATCCACTAACAGCTATTAAATTTATTTTGGGGTTGAAATGATTATTACCTGATATTTCTGAAAGTCTTGGTTAACTCATAACATCATTACTTTGACATATTGCAATCTCTCCCCAAGAATGCTTTTTCACAAAGGAGCAAAGCTGAAGCCTCCTTCTTTCCATACCCAAAGAAATTTCCTTAGCCTATATTCGGTGCCTCTGTGACTTTATTTTAGGGAGATTTGGGTTTCAATAAGATTCTAATTGTCAGCTCTTTTTCTTAGTTATCCTACAACCAGGTCATATCCTTCTTTTTTTTTTTTAAATGACACTGAGATGAAGCAAAGAATGCCCATAAAGAAAACACCTGTGTTTTAAAGTTCAAAAACAATGAACTTCGTTTTCAGCATGGTTATAACGAAAACCATGGATATAAAAGTGGAAACACAGGAATTCTGAATTAGGACAAGATGAAAAAAATTATACTTTTATGTAAATTGTTTCTTCATAAAATTATTATTAAACCATAGATTCATTTACAACTGGAATCAAGAGTATCACCAGTTTTTACAAATATGATCAGTAAAACGCTTGCGGGACTGCAGGCATTTGGTCCTTGGGGAGTTTTATTTATTCAGATGCTGCTGAGAGATACCACGGGGTGGGGGGGGAGCGCCGTGCATTTCTCCCCTTCCAAATGTGACCAGGAGACTCTATTCTGTAGGTAGGACCCAGATCCCTAGAGCACTGCATGCTTCCAAGTTTCAATGAACACAGTGAGTGAAGCATATTCATGAAGATGGTGTGAGAGAACATACAGATCAACACCTCAACTCACCCACCAGGACATAGATGAAAAGGAGGAAATGCTAGGTGAACAATTACTAGTTGTAATTAGTCTCAGAACAGGACGTTTAAGACCAATATGAGGAGACCAGCCCATAGGCTCACCAGCTTATGTTACCCTGGAGACAGTAAACTATAACTGCAAGGCTCTCTGGGATTGAAGCCTGTCTGGGATCAGGGTTTGCAATGGGAAGGCTGACAGAGAATCTTAAAGATCCAGTGTTCTGTGCATGGAGAGGGGTCCGATACACATATCCAGAGTTGGGTGGGGCAGGGGGAGGGAGTTGGGGGGCGGGGCAGGAACTTCAGGAATTTTATACGACTTTGGAATAAACTGGGGGAAATGTGTCACGGAAAGTTAATATCAGAGCATCATTCACCAGGACTGATTTTAGTCAGTCCTTTACACATGTATGAAGCATTTACAGTGTCAGACACCATGCTAAGACCTGAGAACAGCATTTAAGCTGTATACAGTTCCTACTTGATAACCTAAGAAATAAATCAACCATTACCGTGGAGTGTGATGTGTGCCATCGGTAATGGAGCCTGTAATCGGAGCTATGGAAGCCACACACAGGGCATCAAAGCCAGAGCCCTGGACGGACATGTCAGCCGAAGGTTCCTGGAGCTCTCTGGTGTCTTACAGGGCACATGTGAGAAACGGCCAGGCAGAGCCTAGACAGGCTGAATGGTACTTGTCAGGGAAGTGAGTAGGAGTCAGACGCTAATAAGAGGCTTGGTGCTCCAAAATAGTTTAAACTTCCAAATGAATGAATGAAGGATTTTAAACAGAGAAGTGATCCTTTCAGCTTTTTGTTTTAGAAAACCACCATGGCCGTGGCTTGGCCGATGGATTGGGGGTGAGAGCGGATTTGAGCCTTAGAGACTGATAAGACTGAAGCTGCATGATTCTCAGAGGGAAGGTAAGAGGCCCTGCAGTGTGAATGCAGAGGGCAAATGGATGAGAAAACTAAGGTAGCAAGAGCCAGAATAACTGACCAATCCCAAAGATTTTAAATAGCATCCAGGATGACTTACAGGTTTTGGGCTTGGACACCAGATGAAATGTGAAGATACGATATAATGAAGAAGCAAATTTGTGGGAAAAAATACGATTTTATGTCACTTTCTGTCCAAAAATAGCCAAGCAAAGCCTTTAGGAAGAGCACCACGGCTCCTTTCCCATCTATCTGGGAAAGTATCAGAAGTATAAGTAACCTCAAAGGTTGTGAGACAGTGTCTGATAAATATCTTATCCCCCAACTGTGTTTTATTCGCTGCCCATAAGGGCAGGGAGATAAACTCTTGGTCTTGGACATTGGGCCTTGGTACTTAACGAATATTTATAGACTGATTTCCTTTGAATTAGTCTAATTTTATACGCTACAGCTAGTATTAGAGAGGACTAAATGCCCACTAAAGAAGCCACGTGCTACGGACCTTTCCCCAATGCAGGCTTATTTTCCCAGAAAGGGTTGCAACTTCAGCCTGTATATGGGAGAGAAGTTTTGCATCTCACATTGTGTAAGTTACTCATCTATGGCAGCAACTGAGCTGACAGGTGGAATGATGTAATGTGGTCCACTGCTTTTAAGGGACTAACGTTTGGCGTATCAACCCCTAAACCCCCAAATGGTATTATGTCAGGTATGTGTGCACACAGAGGCTGTGTACACAGCATCATTTCCTGTTGAATCTGTGTTCTTCCACAGAGGAGTACACTCACAGAGCCTTGTTTCAGAAATCAGTGTGTCTTCCATGTGGGAGTCCCAAGGCAGTGGGGACCCTAGTGGAGCATCCCACAATAGGCTGTTGTGGTGCCCTCACTCTAGACCACAAAAAGCTTGCAGCAGGCCTAATCAAGCCCAATAGAGCCTCACCTCACAACACCGCCACCCCAAGACACAGTGTGAAGAGTGGACCGCCATCTCGGAAGGGAGTGGCTCTCAGACAGCCTGGTTCCAGGCAGATGACACCTTTATGGGAAACGGCTTTCTAAACCTGGCACCGGGGTGTAAGAAAGCTGATGAGGTGAGTGATGAGGCCGGCCTCTCCATGCTCTGATTTATAGGGCTGGGCGCCACGGGGTTCTTAGGAAATTGTAATGCCGAAACTATAAATGATGCGTATTTTCCAGTACGTAAAACTTGCTTATAGTCAACTAACTTGGAGCGAATGGCAAATAAGTTGCCAGAAAATCAGGCTCTGCCGTAAATCAAACAAACGCGGCACTGTGCAGGAGGTCAAAAGCAAAGGTGAAACTCACTTAGGCCTGAAGTCCCCACCTCTTTGCTCGTCACCCTCCAGAAACGGAGCGCAAGCACGTCACCTCACCAGGACAACACCACAGGCCTCTTTGCTGTCAGTAGGCAACTTAGCATGCTCAGGAGGCCATCACAATGACTATTTACAAACTTTAAAAATGCTCTTCCATCCAGATCATCAATAGAGAAAACAGGAATAGTAAGTTATATGTCAATTACCTGCCACCATTATTCTGTGTCCTGGCCGTTAATCTTGAAAAATAATGCTAGAAAGGCATTAACATAAAAGGTAAAGGGGAACACTTCGGTAGCAGGACTTCCTTTCACTGGGTTGGCCACTCCCATAGCTTAGAGCACAGGCTGCAAATTATAGCCCAGAGGCCAAATTCGACCCACCACCTGTTTTTGTATGGCCCATCAACTAAGAATATTTTTTTACATTTTTAAAAGGTTGAAAAAAGAATCAATAGAAGGACAACATTTCATGGCATGTAAAAATGATATAAAATTCAAATTTCAGTATCCATAAATAAAATTTTATTGGCGCACAGTCACGCCCATGTGCTTACGTATTGTCTATGGTGGCTTTTGCAAAACAGCATCAGGCTTGAATAGTTCCAACAGATTGTATGGCTCACAAAGCCTAAAATACTTACTATCTGGTCCTCTACAGGAAAAGTTTGCCATTGCCAACTCCTGGCTTAGAGTATCATTTCTCAATGAGGCACAGGTGGCATTACCCAAAGCTTGATATGCCCTCTTGTCCCTGTTAAGGACTAAATGTTTGTGTCCCCCTGAAATCCTTAAATTGAAATCCTAATCCCCAGTGCGATGGTATTAGGAGGGAGGCTCTTTGAGAGGTAATTAGGTCACGAGGGTAGAGCCGTCATGAGTGGGATTTGTGGTCTTAGAAGAGACACAGAGCTTGCTTCCTCTCTTTGCCTTCTGCCATGTGAGAATACAAGGAGAAGTGGGCAGTCTGGCACCTGGAAGAGCTCTCACCAGCATTTGCCCATCCTGGCACCCTGGTCTCAGACTTCCAGCCTCCAGGACTGTGCGAAATAAATGCCTGTTGTTCATAAGTCCCTCAGTTTAGGGTACTTTGCTATAGCAAGCCCAAGCTAAGACAGTCTTCAAATGTTCCCCATGGCCTTGTCAGTATCTAAATATTCCATCATGAGTCACTTAATTTTCAGTGATTAGCCTATTAATGAGGATTCACTTATTATGTTAGAAAATCTGATGTAGGACTGAGAGTTGCTAAGGCGGACAGCTCCAGCTGATGCAACCGACGGGCAATGGATTCACAATATTCCTCGGCTTCATGAAATAACTTTGGGGTGGGGGTGGGGAGGCCTGACCTATGTTCTGTGTGAGGACAATTCACCTCAGGACCTACGTTTCCCAGAATTATTATGAAGGTTTGTCAATAACTGAGTAAACCTAGAAATCCCTTGCCCAGCCATTTGGGAATGTTTTTCTGGGCCCGAATGCCCAGGCATCCAAGGGGAGTGGGGCGTTCTAGAATACCCAAAGGCAAGGCAGGTAGCTTTCAGTACAAGCTACAGCCCCTGAATAAGTCTAGGGCTGACTTATTACCGGAAGCTTTATCACTCAGTTTTCTTTTTGTTTCCTCCTCTTGCCTCATTTCCAGGCTGAGAGGGGCAGCCTACATTGGACATGAAGCATCCAAGATAGCAACAGGCAAAGGCGTCCTCTGTCCCCTCTGGACCCATTTCACACCCTCACAAGAGTCTTGGGCCATGTGAAGCTGGATGGGGCTGAGGGTCTGCAGAGCCCCAGAAGCTTATCCGTGGTTTGCAGACCCCAGGAGCCCAGATGAGGATGAGTCACTTAGTTGCACGTTAGAGTTCTGGGGTTTCAAAGGGTGTGGAACAACACCCCAAACCACAGAGCAAACAACTCTAGATAGTGAATGGAGAGAACAACGCACGCCAAGAGAGGATGAAAAAGTCATGTCCAAACTAGGCAGGGCAGGTGGGGAAATTTGGGAAAGCCTGGCACATTCAGGCTACATTTACTGGATACGACATTTAGGAAAATCAATTGCAGTGGTGTGACTCTGACATCATTTTTCTAACTGATCAGCAGAATCTTAAACAGAGCAATGACTTCTTCCTTCCTCAGTTACCCTTTTAGCCAGAATGTTTAGTCTAGGAGGAATTAACAACTTGCTAGAACAAGAAAGGGGAATCACGAGGGGTGGGGAAAGGGGTTGAGACATATTCTATCCAGCAGCGCAAATCTCGTGGCTGCTTTTCCGGGCAGTTAGGTCATCCTGCTGCAAGCAATAGGTCACGGGAATGATGGAGCTGAGACTTAGCTCATTGCACAACTTAGAGGTGATTATTCAGAGCTGGGAGGCTGGATGATAGAGATCGCCCTTCTCGTTTTGGCCCAAAAGAAACGTGTTTTAGCATCCTTACTGCTCAGGTTTATCCAGGAGCTTCAACTCTTCTTCTTTGGATGTCTCATAATACTTTCTTATTTTAATCAATTCATCCTCTTGGGCTCTCTGTGTTCAAAAAGAAACAAAACAAAACACACAAAAAAATGAACAAGGAGAATCTGTCTAAAGCAACGTGTCTTAAAGTGTGGCCTCTGGACCGGGAGCTTCAGTACCACCTGTCACTAGCTAGAAATGCAAACTACTGGCCCTACCCCAGCCTTAGGAAACTTGAGGTGAGGCCCAGCAAGCCCTGCCAGCGATTCCGAAGTACACTAATGTTTGAGAACCACTGGCTAATACGAATG
Source organism: Rhinolophus ferrumequinum (assembly GCF_004115265.2). Lineage (NCBI taxonomy): Eukaryota > Metazoa > Chordata > Mammalia > Chiroptera > Rhinolophidae > Rhinolophus > Rhinolophus ferrumequinum. The sequence goes on from NC_046289.1 coordinate 69,785,515, forward strand.
GTCCTAACGAGTGACATTAGCTGGATCTATGGTAGAAGACGGGACACTGGATTGCTAACTTCGAGTCCTCTCTTTTTGCCTGTAAGCAGATGTGGCTCAAGTTGTCCTTAGCATTTGCCTTCTGACCCTCAACAGCCCTCCTCACTTATGCAGGCCCCTGACTTTTTATTTCTAGTCAGTCACCATCTTCTCTTTTTCTAAGTTTTGTAATTAATTTTGCCTGTACTGTTTATTTTGGCATTTGGTCCCATACTTTCTCAATTTATTCAACTATTTGAGTTGTATGCAGCTTATCTCTACTGTAAGCTGACAAGTACCGAGTATGTGCACAGTCCTGGGTCCATAGTAACAACCAAAAACATCTAGAAGGCACTTTGCCTTTTACAAAGTTCTTCAACATCAATTACTATATACTCATTTTATAGATGATTCCATTGAGGCTTACACTAAGTAGCTGCTAAAAGGGACTGACTCGGAATCTCTCTCCCATGATATCACACTGCCCTCCAGGATCGTAAGAAATGCAGCGCCAGCTCCTGATAACCTGGTATCTGTATGCCTTCTTGTCTATTAATGAAAGCCTTACTGATAGAAATGTGAGAAGTTCTCATCCACGCATGCTCAACAGCTCCTGATGTACATAAAGGATATAAAATTGTGGAGGGAACCGGCAATCCCACTAGGCTGGCTTATCGCACTAAGCAAATAGTCTATAAGATACTTAGTATTGAAATGAATCATTTTTGAGCTTGCTGACCTCCAGAGCTCCACACAGCTTCCTGGGAAATACCATTTCTTCAGTAAAGAGAATCTGGTTCAATGTATTTGCAAATCCTCACAGAGTCAGTGAACCAGAACAGTCAAAAATTATAGAAATTCTTGACTCTCCTGTGTCATCTTCTCAAGAGAGCCTGCCAATTGTGTGGGTTATTTCCTCATATAACCCAAATTTAAAGACCATCTATGTGTACAGCGTGGTTTGTTTTCAAAATACATTGCTACTGCGACATATCTTATCTCTTAATACTCATAAAAAATCAGGTACAGCCCATTATAGTTCCCCTTGTACTGATGACCAGACAGGCATAAAGAGTTTAACAGGCCCCAAATCACTCCGCAGAAAGTGGTAAACCTAAAGACTGTCTGACTCTAAATCCAAAACACACGCCCACCATGCTATGTTCCTGTCCACATTCAACACCATCAGCTCATTTGGACTAAAAGCAATCATCCAAGCTGGTATCAGCATTCCCATGCCTCAGAGGAAGACACTGGTGTACACCAACACGAACCGGTAGCTTACCTCATTAACTGACAGCAAGCCACAGGGCTGGGTTCCTTGACGGAGAAGTGGTCTCCACCTTGAACTACCCTCCCTTGCAGGTGTGCAAAGAGATCTACTCACCCCGACACCACCGTAGGGTTCAGGACCCTAGTGCTTGTCTCATGTCCACTCGTATTTGGGCTTGTGTTTCTGCGCCTTAGTCTCTTTCATGCTATGTCAAAATCCTTACTGCCAGAGAACAGGAATAGCTCAGTAATTCTTTAGGTGTAAGGAGCCACATGTAACTATGTTTTAGACCTTGAAATTGTTTTGGTTAGGAATGATATGGAAATCTGGAAACTGGCGCTGTGTCTCTTCGGTACTCACGTTTTCATACAAGGCTGCCAGAGTTTCCAGGTCCACTACAGAGTCATCCACGTTGAAAATGGCTGCCGAGCACCCAAAAAGAAAGAGAAGAAAAAATACAAGGCTTGGTTAGACTCCCCCATACTAGATTCCAAGCAATATAATATTGCACTTTCTTACACAAGTTGTGTCTTTCTGCTCGTTGCTGCTCCCTTTCCTTTTGCACTAGGGGGTCCCCAGAGAAAGAAACCAAAATGGTTGCTATTGCTGGCCTGAGCCTTGGCCCTGCCTGGTTTAATTCCTCAAGCTCTAGTCCTTTCTGCAGTTTAATTTAGGCTCCACAGGAGAGGTGTACGTGCTTTAAAACTAAATCAGTTTGTGGATTCGAAGCCCAATTTTAAATCTTTCTTCCCGGCTGGTAATTGAAGAGATTTAGTACCTAATGCACCAGAACTGACTCTTGCCCATTACCAGGAAGAAAGAGAAAAAAAAGACAATGTTGGCAAATTAAATGAATTCAGGCATGTGATTTCAGGCACCTTTCCATGGCCACTGCAAACATCTTGTTTGGATTAAAAAGACAAGAAAAAGCAATCATTGCATCAATGGCAAATTAAGATTATGGAAACCTCCCATGAGTCAGTCTTAAGGCAAATTCTCATTCCCATGGTTTTATTAGGATTCTACTTGTTGTTGTGTATCTTTAATAAGTCACTTAGCTGTTAACTAATATGCTTATAATTTCATCTAGAGAGATTCCTTCCCATATATACCAGGATATAAACGTGGAGTTTTTAAAGCTTTAATGGATTTGACAATCAAAGTGTTTGAAATAGGCAGCTCCACATCTTTAAATAATTATTCAAAACTAATAAAGTTTGTTCCCTCAACCCCACCTCCCTTCTCTGACTTTACATTGTGAAATTAACCAGCACGCTAGTAAATTTTCTCTGTGGCAGGCTAATTAATTTTATTAAACCAACCAGTGATATTTAGAATGCCTTAAAATTTTGCTCGTCAACCATTATTCTGTTCATTGGCATTACACCATGGTTTTCAGAGAAAGTAGGGATCAAGGTAAAGGGAAGGTTGCTTTCAAATTGTTTTGCCTCTTCTGTAGTTTAGAATCATATGAATGCCTTTATACAACTTTAATAAAGTTAATTAACTCAGCTATGATCATGTAACTTCACAGAACACCGAGAAATGTACTTAAAATTCCTTCACAGGCCACCTTCTCTAACTTAGGAGTTAATCAGCAAGCTATTCCTAGATAGGTGTGGGGCAGTGAGAAAAGAAGAGGTTAATATTCTACTGGCAAAGCTAGTCATCTCAGATTCCACCAAGACAAAGAAAAATTACACTACTGGAAAAGCCAATACGAAACCACAAAAGAAAAATGTAGTTTGAGGAAAGAATGAAAGAATTTGCCCTTCCAGGACTGTTATTTTGTATGTGAAGATAATAAGAATTCACTAATTTGTTAGATAGAGTGGGCATTTTAACATGGCTGTTGCTTTAAAAAAACAGAAACTAGCCCCAGAACAATGTCTATTTTATGTAAATTCCTATATTCTCTTACAAAAAATCAGCCAATAAGAATGCAGTAAGAAAAGGTGAAATCCTAAATAATTTATCAGAAATGTTCACTTCTAATCATACATCCTAGGTACTATGCATGGACTATAAGTTTAGATATAATCAAGTAATCTTAACTAATGAGAAAGAGAATGATCTGTGGGCTTCTTTTCCTAGTGAGTGAAAAATTAGCTTTTTAAACATTAACCAGTCTGGGTCCCAGACCCACAGTTTGAAGGGTTATATGGTCAGCCAATGCCCCTCCAGTGTACTAGGTAGCAGAAAGAAAACATCTAAGGAGGATGGGACAGAAGAGCAAGCATGCGCCTGGAGACCCATGCTTGGTTCATTCATTCAACCATCCCTTGGATAAATATTTATTGAATGTGTATTAAGTTCTAGAAACTGTTCTAAAATGCTGTGATTATATAAATCAAAAGTGTATAGGATATTCAAAGCATTTGATCTCATGAATTTATACTCTAGCTTACAGGACAGACAAGAAAACTAGTAAATAGTTTTCAGATAATGATATACTATGACGAAAGTAGAGAAATGAGCAACATGAGCTAGAATGATTGATGAAGACTTCTTTGGGAGATGACTGTTTAAGAGCTAAAGAGGTCAGTTCTGGGAATATCTGGGGGAAGAGCATTCCAAGGAGTGGTAACTGCAAAAGGAAGTTTCTTTTTCTAATGAAGGAACAAGCTCAAGGTACAGAAAAAGATCAAGATGACTATCATGGAGGGATCCCAACATACTACTTGACCCTGGTAAGTTAAATTGTCTGAGCCTCAGCATATCCATAAAAAGGGTTTAATACCACTTACTGAAAACATTAAGGGGGATAATGTGTATGCTTGGCATAGTGCACAGAGCATGGTATAAACTCAAAATGGTACCTATGAACGATGGCTATTATGATTTTAAATATACAGATTGCTAATGTGTTTTAAAGCTTGTTAATGCCTATCTCCTCTGACATCTGGAAATAATTAAAAAAGAGTTAAACTACTGAGCATTTTATGCTATAAATGAAACTTTACAGAATTCTTGAAAGTTTCAGATAGGAATAGTTGCTATTAATCCCCTTCAGTCCTTCAAAACCCCACTTCAGGCCCAACTTTAGGAAGCATTATCAATAGGAAAGATATATGCACAAATGACTCTAATTACAAAAAAAAAACTGTACCAAATGTCTTAAGAGAAATACAAGATACCTATGTGTCCATTCAGAAAGTTAACGAATTTTATCTCTAATTTCCATCTTTCCCATCAATCGACACTTCATCATACCATCAGTTATATTTTTAAAAGCCGGGTCTCAAAATTCTACTTTGATGTTTAAAACACCTCAGACGTCTTTCCTTTAAATTTGGATAAAGCCCAAACCCCTTGGCCTGATTTGTAAGTCCATTCCCTTGCTGGCCCTGAGCTACACTTCCTCATATCCTATCACGTCCATTTCTCCCATGCACCCCGTGCTCCAGCCAGATTGGGCAGCTCCCCATTCCTGAACATGCGACGGCTTCTTCCCTTCCACACCTCATCCTCCAAGGCTCAGGTGAAAGGTTTCCTGCCCTGGAAGGAGCACCTTGACCTTGGAATCAATAAGCCCTCACTCCTTTCCTTTTCCATGGCACTGTACTCATATTTTACATACGGTAAGAAGAGTCTACTTTAAGATATTGTGTTAAGGTCTGTCGCCTAACAGTTTCCCTCTCCCACTGGATTGTGAAGGACCTGTAGTCAGGGATCGTTCTATACACCTTGATATCCCCAGCTCTCAGCATAGTATCTGGGGTGTAACAGGAATTAAAAAGAAATCATTTGTGGATGGAATAGATGCTACAGGAATCCCAGAGTGAGTCCTTCTGCTTGGTATCAGGCAAAGTTCCTTGATTAAGAAAGCATGGAGTCTTAAAAACAAACCAAAACAAAACATAGTGATGGTAAAAGGGATAGAATTTTTTTTTTTTAAAGGGATAGAATTTTTGACCGATGAAATAGTATGGATGTATAGCTGAATTAAGTTTAGCCCCTCCCCGTTTGTCCCTATTGAAAAACCAAAGCTTAATCAGTAGTAATACCCATTCCCAATAAGATGCACTGCTCGCCTGCATATCCCATGCCAAACAATAAGTAAGTGTAACGAGGGAATTTCTCAGTTTTAAGGGAAGTATCTTTCCCCTCATTCTTAACCTTCCAAACCTTTTTTAAATAGCAGTACTGCCTGAGGAAAAAAGGTTACCAGGAAAAATTCAACTGGTACACTGCTTCAGCAGACACCTGCAACCCCCATTTATTAATCACCAGGAAGTAAGCCAAATTCATTCCAAGCAAACACAATCTGTAAGTTTACAACTAGGGCGGGTGAGCATCAGCTGGAAGGATGTGGGGCTTTCCAAGTGGAAGAGGCAGATGCAGACAAGCTGATGCGACGTGCGGGCCACAGCAGGTAGTTCACATTTGGGTTGCAAAGAGTGTAACTGAAGGGGACTAAGGAGATAAGGCTCCAAACATAGTTTGGAGCAAGATCTCGTGGGATTCTGAATGCCATGATGAAGAGCCGGCTGTGCTCCTGATACACCGTCGGGGTGGCGGGGTGGCAACGAGCAGTTATGAGTGGGGAGTAAACTGTAAATTGGATAGCTGGATTATACACGACACGTCAAAATCTGGAACGACTGGTTTCGAACCTATGCCAGTGGGCAAGAGGCAGCAAAAACCTGAGTACTGTGGACAGAAAGAACAGGACAGAGGAGAAAGACACTGGAGCACATACAGAGCTCTGGGATCGAGGAAACTGCAGTGTCGACCACTCGGAGACTTTATGCCTAGTTTTGGGTGAAGAGCTGTGGACCCACCACAGAAATAGGCAGAGGTGTTTAAGAGCTGGACATGCCATCTGATCTTCCCCCCAAGACCTGGAAGGAATGGGAGAGAGCAAATGACTGGCGAAGGAGGAAGCTGATGGGTTAATTTAGGGCCAGCACCATGTGTTCCACTGAGGCTTCTCCTCTTCCATGTACGGATCTTAAAAATAAAAGTAAGATCAAATACAGAGGTGGAAGAAGCACTATGAAGAGATCATCTGGTCGATCCCAGGAACTCAAGGAAATTAAATTATTTCTGTTATTTCTATCCTCCAGAGTGGCCAAAGGAGGTTAGGTTATTGACCAAAGGTCTAAAAGGTAAAAAAAAAAAAAAAAAAAAGCTTAACTCCTAGAAAAGCTGTCTTGCATGGACATAATTCTGTCTCCTAATCAACAAAAACAGTTAAGTTCCTACAAAGGGCCAGAATCAATACCTGATCATTCTGTTTCCCAAATGCTGGGACAGTGTATTAGAGAATTGACTCTTGAAGGCATTTACAATCAAACTTAGAGGCATGACACGAGCCCATTTAATTAGTTAAGCGATGATTACAATGTGGAAAGAAATCAAGCACTGATTAAAATAATTTTGGAGTTATCTAGGATCCAGTAGCACCCTCCATTTTATACTTTAAAAACACACTCCGTCCCTGTTGCTCTGTCTGCCTCTCTCTCACATGCTCACACCTTTTATCTTACAAGTTGAATAAGCAAATACCAGCCTACACAATTCTATAGCATGCCTCAAAGTCCTGATACAGTAATTCCAAGTAATTCTAGCTTTTGTTCCCATCTGTAGAGGGCTCATTATACCAACACTCCTGCAGATGGTGTCAGAAAGGTGAAGTGTCAAATCCACAAAGTTGAGACCCCAACAACTCATTGCTACTGCAATATCAATCATTGCTGGTGGTTTTTACTTTTATCTCCCTCTCTCCTTAGTTATCCCCACTCACACTGTCAATTCAGTTAGAATATTTCACCTACACCTCACAATATGCCGAAAGGAAGTAGACACACGCTGTGAAAAGCTGGTAATTTTATTGGGTTCCTTTACCTTTAAAAATCTGTTACTTGGTCAAGTCTGGTTTCTGGGCTCCTTTTTTGCAGGGAAATTGAGGCAAACATTTTTATGTGGTCCTCTGGTGCCTGCTCTGTACTCCAAGAATTATATACACAAGGATCATTAGAGTAGTGTTTCGCCCATTAAGATATAATAACCGTCAGCAGGGACAAAAAGCAGATCAGTATCACAAATTCAAACTAACAGGCGCACATAAAAACTACGTGCCTGCTTCAGGCACATGCCCAGAGTCAGGGTCTCACACAACAGGCAAATTCTCTCTCCAGTTTGGAGACAGCTTTGCACAAGACCAGGGTAAGGAGAAAGAACATGGAGGAATTCTCTCAGGCTTACAGCCATTTTTAACCCTGAACACTTTCCCCCCAAGTGTACCGTGTCCAAATAAACAAAGAATGACGGTGTTTGCTGTTTGAAAAGCTTCTAATTAGTAAAAAACAAACAGTTATTTAAGGGAGCTGTTCTTTTTGACTAAAGAAGCACCCTTGGGCAAGAAACACGTGGGAGACTGAGGTAGGAAGGCACACTCCTTAGTCTGTTAGATTAGCCAAAGAAAATCTTGTCATCCAAAGTGTGGAAGATGGCACAGACAGATAAGGTTGGGTTAGTTTACCAGCTTTGGCTAATGTTGGGTTTAAAAATAACCTCTTTGTAGCCTACTTTATGCTTCTTGGTATTTCCTTAAGTAGTCTACACAATATCTTATACAAACTGGGATTTTAATAATCACTTGCAAATGGACTAGATCTAGTCTCAGCCCAAGAAAGCAAAGATTATTAAGATTATTTGGCTCTATTAATGGAAATTACTTTGTTAACAATGTTAACTTTCAAATAGCAAATGTGACGACTTCGCAGTTTTGCCCAAATTACTGATATTTCTAGGGCTTGATACTAAATTTGTAAGGAAAAGAGAACAGAATGAGGAAAGTAGCATAGGAGGCCCTGGGTTTTTAAAACTCTCAGGTAACCTACCCCCCAAAACTTCCACAAACCAATACCCTTAACCTCTACCACGGAAAAGGCAAGGATGGAGGGTCATGGAAGGAGACAGTGGTAGAATTGGAGAGCAAGGCCAGAAGAACTCTGTGAAGTTTCGCTTCCCAACCACAAGGCCATCACTGAGAGGAAAGGCCAAGTTAAAGCTGGGCAAGCGTTGTAAAGAAGGGAGGAACGCGGAGGGAGAGACAGGGCAGGAGCTGCACAGAACCCGCCCCACTGAGAGCTCTGGAACCAAGTCCGTTCACAGTGCTCACGGGTCTCCTATAAGATGCCTTACCCATTACTACGTTCCACCTCCAGTCGGCACTGGGCCTGCCTGTGCAGACACAGGGACGCGCAAAGCCTCGCTCTGTGCGAGTATCCAGATGAAATGCTGAGGACATGGTCAGTTGAAAGGAATCTCTGTCTACTACACCAGAGGGACAGTAGGCAGACCTTACTAGGGATTCAGATTTAATAAATTAATAGCCAACATTTATTGGGAGCTTCTGGTGTTTCAGGCATCGCTCTAAGTGTTTTACCTTTAATCCTATGAGGAGAGTGAGACTGCTGTCCCTAGCTTTACAGATGACAAAACGAGGGCACAAAGTCACACAGCTTCATTTCTAAAGCTCAGTTCCATAATCAAATTTACTGGACCATGATTGTTTTTCTTTGATCCCTTTAAAAGTATTAGACTATAAATAATCACTTCACCTACAATCCCCACCACTTCAAAAAATACACACAAACAAATCAGTTAACCAGCTACCACAACAGTCTATACAGAAGCCTTGGTCTCTCAATGGTATCACAGGCTTTTTACATTAGTCCATAGTCTCCCAGTGGGCACCATATGCAGCTCCTGCTAAAAAAAAAATTTGTTTTGTAGCATACACAACAAGAATTTCACCATTTAAATAGTTATCACTAATAATTAAATTCTAATATGCTGAAATAATCTGTGGAATGAAATGCTCAAATTTCAATCTTTGTTAACTAGTTGCAGTTATTCAAAATAGTCAGTATTGTAGTTGAAATCAAAGCAAAATAATTTCTAAAAGAAAGAAATCAGGAGCTTGAAAAATAATTATCTGAAAAGAAAACACCAATATTAAAAGACAATAAAATCTACAAGTATATAAAGTCTAATTTTCTTGAAAAGATATGAATAATTGCGATTTGACACTGCATGCCAGAACGAAGAAGGGAAACCACAAAGAATGAAGAAACACAAGCAAAAGGTGCCCCCGGACACATAAAGAACAAACACTATCAAGGGAATATATTTCACAATCTCATTTACATTGCCGAATGCCTGCTAGTGTGTCATGTTAGTTAATACAGTCCTTAATTCGTACTTTGATAAGGACCTGTGAACAGGAGCTGACTGGAAAGTGGACGATAAATGAAAACCCCAAAAGGGACACTTATCTAATCGATTCCGAAAGCTCAAAATCGCTCAATCTTATAAACTAAAAATCCTAATTCCCACCTAAGTCCAGGCATGTGCTACATGCCTGGAGGTGCCCAAGGTGCCATTTTATAGGTGCAATTAAAATTGTCCATGGTTCAAACCTCAAAGAAGGGATACAGCATAGAATTCACACAACTTCCCCTCCTTCACCCCTCTATGCTCCGTAGGGCAGTGGAATGAGAAAGAGTTTGGATTAAGCTGCTTCTGTTCTTTCATTAGTTCTGGTTCTTTTAAGCCAAAATTACATTCCAGGCAGATTGGATGGTCTCAGCCAGTGCCTGAAGGTAAAGTACAAAGAAAGGCTACCCTCTGCTTTTTGGACTCAACTCTGAGGGAAGGAATGTACAGTGGTCTAGAAAGAGGTGGGTGGGAGCCCTCCTGCTCAGGTGTTTTAGACTCAATGGGAAGACAAGACAGGTGGGAAAGGAAAGGGCAGTATTAGAACGACTGTTTATATTCATCTAAAGATTTTTTTTTAAAAAATGAGATCTGCCAATATTTAATAAGTTGATTGATCCTGGTACCTTCAGTACGTACATGAGCAGGTCATGATCACATGTCAACTTTGGTGGGTAAACTCCTCCATACACGGCATCCTTACTTGTTCTTTTACTTTCAACATATTATGATTCGGGGGGCGAGGGGGAATTAAATGAAGTGTTCTGATTCTAAAATCTGTTTTCATTAAACTAAACTTGACAAAATAAATAAGTTGGCTTCAAAAAATTTCTGCAGAGAAACCCCAGATTGAAGATAATCTGTCAACAATAAGAAAATGATGGAGCAGACACTTTGATTGCTAGACAAGTTCTTCATCAGTCATGGAATGAGTTAAAAGCAAGGACAGTCACATCAGAATTGCCAAGATGTTGACTTCCATAAATTATAATAGAACTCATCAAGGGATGGTTTGAAATGTGGGTTTAAATCCACTGTTGTTGTCATGAGCCTCACCTATTTATATATTGAGCCTTGAGACATTAGCTAATGAGAACCCAAAGCCATCAAAGGAAGAAAACATTAAAAATTATTATTAATCTCACTTTAATTTTTCTGTTTTATAATGTGTTAGTTCTGTCACACATTTACATGAAGTACATGTTTTAGAAAACATACCTTGAGAAGCATGTTCAAAACTTTTTACTGATACAGGTATATAATAAAAAATTTGGAAACCAAGAGCCTTTGAGTATAGTGTCTTCTAGGTTAGAATTAGAATGTTCCTCAGGAAAGTCCTAGACAATTAGTGGTGAACTTCAGATGCCTGGTCAAATTCATTATGTTTTAGACAACTAGAAAAAACCTTGACAGATATTTCTAGAAATTATTAGGCAAAAGTGAGCAAAGTCCATTCTCAGATCTGGGTTTCAGACTGGGCATATAACTTTCCGGCATCCTTTCACATTTTGGTATGAGATTCCTAAACAGAAAGATAATTTTGATGCTGATGAACTCTCAAACTGAGATTCTGGACTAGTAGGAACTAAACTAAAGTGTTTTATTTTGATGTTAGATTAAATATTATAAATATGAATTCTGCATGTACGGGAAATTCCAAATGAATGCCAGGAGGTTTCTGGCACCTCGTCTATTGCAATGCATACAGAGGTTTATGTCAAGAATAGTCAACAGCAATTTTCCATCTCCTCTGGGAAAAGAATAAGAGGAAATCATTAGCATGGAATGAAAACACTAATTTGCAGTCCTGTAGGCAGAAACTGGGTCCAAGGAAGCCAAAATGCTTTTAAATACAAGTCATCCAGTTTAGCAGATGGAAAACCAGCAAGAAGTAAATCACTTCTTCAGAGTCTCCCTTGGACCAAATCCAAGTGCTGTGGGTATTAGAGTCAGTCTCCTGAAACCAGTCTTTCTCCATGACCAAGGTCCTCTCCTTAGTCATGCAGTGCTTTAAACTTCAGTCAGTATAGGGATTTGTCTTTCTCCTACACGATGTCCAAGCCCATCTTGAGTAGAGGGAAACACACGAGGATGGCTACCTTTTGGGAGATGTTATATCTCTGACCTAGCCGTATCTATTTAGCATCAGGCCAGACTTTTCAGATGCTCATTGAACACAATGAACACTTGAGCTAAAATGTGTCCAGTCATCTCTGACTCAAATCACTCCAAACAGAGCTGATCTTTCTACCCATGCTTTTCCTTCTCTATTTCCAGTTTATGTTTCTGGCACCATGACACACGTTCTCGTGAAGCCAGAAACCCAGGGTACATACAAGACTTCTTCTCCAACATAATTTGCATCTGATGTGGCTAACTGGAGCAATTCTATTTCCAAATATCCCTTGTGTATGGTCTCTTCCTCTACATTTTTACAGATACAGCCTTAGTTCTGGCTTTCGTCATTTATCTCAACAATCACAATCCCTTTCTAACAGATATATCCACCTTCAGTACCTTTTTTTTTTAAATTCATTCAACAGACACTTGATAGTCATCACTCAGGTGCCGGGTACAGGACAAGGTGCTAGGGATCAACCTCCCTCTTGGAGCTTATATTCTGGAGATTAACACAAATGAAAACAGTAGGCGAACAAATAAAATAGTAAGTGCTGTGTAGAATATAAGAGAGTTAGGGTGATTTAAATTAGGGAGGGGAAATCTGGGAAGGCCTCTTTGAGGTGACATTTAAGCTGAAATCTAGCAAAGGAAAGGAGCTAGCTATAAAGAGTGAGGTGGAAAATCATTTGGCACAGAGGGAATGTGCAGTGCTGTTCACTGATGACGTGCTGTGTCTTCAAAGACTCAGAAGAAGAAATGAACATGGCCTTTATAAGGAATGGAAGAGGACCACTGAGGGTGGAGTGCAGTGAGAGGGGACACAAGCACAGCCAAGGGAAGTAGGCAATGTGGGGTGTAGCCAGAGCACAGGACGCCTTGAAGGCCAGTCTCCCACAGCCCGAGAGATATTTCTGCACTGAAAATCAAATCACAGTGCTGCCCCTCTTAGATGGTGTCTCCTTGAGCACCATGGGATAATGTCCGAATTTCATGTGATGATATTCAGGGCCCTTCCTGGGCTGGATGCTGCTTCCTTTCTTTAGCCCTGAAACAACACGTGTACATGTAACCTACACACTCGAGCTCTACCTCCTTTTCACATACCTTCTTTCAACTGGAAAAGTTTCTTCTCTGTCCACCTTCTCTGACCACCATTTCATCTTCTAAGACTCATCTTAAGTTTTACAGGACTTAAGATACTGCATTGTTATTTCATAGGCAAGTGTACTGAAATTTTGGTCTGCTTTTTACATCTCTCCGACCATCCTGTGAACTCTTGAGAATATGTTGCGTCTTATGTGTTGTGGTTATCATGCGGCCTTATACAGAGCTGGCTTTCAAAACGTTTATTGAGAGAGGAAAGAAGGGAGGGAGAAAGGCAAGGAAGAGAGGGAAAGAGGGAGGGAGGGAAAAAGGGAAGGAGGGAAAGAAGAAAGTTGGTTTTGTCCAAATGCATTGGAATGGAATACATGACATTCAAATTCCATCTAGTCTACTTTTTAATTAAATTAAATGCTAAAAAAAATTATTGAATTACTTTAATATGACAATTAGCCCAATTAGTTGTAAACGATGCTTAATTATCAGAGAAGCTCTTAGCAAAGAAATGCAATCTGACATAAAGAACAAACACGGGCTCTCTACTTGCACACATAAGACTGTGAGGTACAGAGGCCCCAAATTCCACTTCTTGAATACACATTATAGGCAGTGTGTACACATTATTCTCCAGTGGACAATGGAGAAGTGCCCACCTTACAAATGAGGAGAACAAGGTTGTGTTTTAAAAGCTAAACCAGTAAAAACTGGATTATCCATCTGTGGGAGGTAATTGCGGACTGAAATACCCCAAACGATTATCTAGGTGACCAAGCTGCAATATCAGCAAAGGGGAAAATGGCATAAACAAATATATAATGACAAATAGAGACAGGTGATGTGAAGGTAACGATGAACAGAAATAATAAATATTTTTGTCGTGACAAAGGAAAATTCTGTAAGTGAACACACTGGCTTTATGGTCTATACATCAGCTCTTTGTGAGTTTGAAAAGTGCAAGTTAGTGGATCTGTCTTTGTGCTGTGATGAAGAGAAATATATGACCAGAAGGCTGAAGAATAGTCTCTGAACTGTGATCATTTCACCAGGATTGACGTGCCATGTGACCTTGCCTGGCTGCCAGCTGGCCTGCCCCAATCAAATCTCATTGCAGCACCCCCCCCCCCCGCCACCCCCCGACACACCTCACATTAAAACAAACGTTTTAGGCCAACGTTAGTACAGGGAGTCCTTTCATCAGGATGACAACACAAGGCCAAGTGCATTCCATTCACGACCAGACATGGACTCAGACTGAAATGTAACTGACACAGCCCGGCTCCTAAGTGACCTTCAGATGCCAGTGTCATTCAAATGATTCTAAAGAAAAATTAAGCTCAGGTTATATTGCCATATTCATCTGGAATGCATTACTCAATGAAGACATGGAATGGGGATGATTTTTTAGAACTTAGGAGCCAACTCTGTGGTAGATCACAGGGGTGCTTGAAGCAGGAGAAAACAAAAATGGCGCCCACAAGTCCTGGAAACCTGTAATGCTACAACTGACATTTCCAGTGCTGAAATGCAAGTTCACTTCTGCTTCATGTAAGCATGTTCTTGCCCAGAGTAGAATGCTGGAAATGGTCTCTTATCCAACTCACAATGAACATTCAGTCCAAAAGGCTAGAATGGCATCGGAAGGAGGTTTATGGCCTTGAGCTGGTAACTGGAATATCACATGGCTGGAATGACTCTTATCCCCATGGCAACCTACTGCACTACAGCAGGACATGCCTAAGAAGAACTGAATCAAGTCTAAGGTGCTGTTGCCATTGTGAAGACTCATATCCATTGTGCTACGCATCATAGTGATGAAACCAAACATACTTGGTTTTCACCAGGCTTAGGGAGAGTACGGTTGTTTAGGACAAGACTCTACCCCTGAAGAGGAAGAAGTGCTTTCTCATTTCAATGACTGCATCAACAATGTTAGTCTCCCTGACAAAAGACTATACATCGCTGCTGATGTATTTCCGTTTTGTTTTACTTTTTCATTTGTCCTTTGTCCCAGCATCACAGTTTCCTGGTTTGAATTGACCCAAAACTCAATTCTTCTAGAAGACCTAACACCTGAAGTTACTGAAGAATCCCCTTTCTAATTTCGATGGTGGACCTTTTTAGCCACCCTCTGCCCCTAATTCAAATCAATGACTGCAATATTTTTGGAGGTTTAATATTCACACTTACATATTTAGTTCTACTATTAAGCTTAAATATTTAAAACAAGACAGCATACTTGAATACTCTGTGAATATCATGTAATTCAGGATATTTTTAGTTTTATGTGGACTTTTTAACGTCTCCAATGAAACAAAATTTTAAGCCCTAACAAAGCTCATTTGAGCGGAAGAGTAGTGTGTGAAAATACTAAATATCTTTCAGTTCACGTCCTTTGGAGTCTTCTGCTGGGTACAAAGTAAAACAAATTTGAGGCAACACAGACTGAAACCTGAAAGGCAGTGTGGTTTGACAGTGTCTCCACTGGTAAACCCATGCTAAATTCTACTGAAACCATCTACAAGAAATTGTATTACCACTCAGAAAATATTATTCAGTCACATATCAAAATAAAGATTTACATTTCATTGATTATTTGGAGGATAGATTTCAAAAGATAAGATGGTGTTTGGTCTATTTTTCCAGAGAGTATGAAAAATATACATGAGTAAAAGTTCTTCTCTTTAAACATCTTATTTCAAATTGAGCCAAAGACAACCAAGCTGAAATAGCATCACTTGCAAAAAAGAAGGGATTAAGAAACAATGACATAACCAAGTAGATGAACAAGAAAAGTATTTCTCCATAGAAGTATCCCAACGAATGAAGAAATAATGGAATTTGTATATTACTATTTTGTAAACTTCTAATAAAATAATGAGTCTAGGCAAAGATCACAGTGTCCACTAACACCATAAAGAGACAATCCGATATTCTGTACTTCTTGATAGACTATACAATAGTATCTATGAAGCAGTCTTCCCCCTACTCAGATTAAATCTCTAGATCAAACTAACAGTTTATAGGAACCACAGAAACAGAAGAACATAATAAATAAAACCATGGCAATATAATCAGCAAAATATTGTGGGAAACCCCACAGGACAAGTGACCTGGTTTCTTCAAAACATTAATTACAAAGGAAAGAAAAAGATGGATGGTAGAAACCTCTAGATTAAAAGAAACCTGAGAGACACATCAAAGGCAATGCATGAAATTTGTTTGGATTCTTAATCAAACTAACTGTAAACAAAAGGATGAATTAGTGAGTATACAGACAATCAGGGAAATTAATACTACATATTTGACGATATTGAGAAATCAATGTAAATGTTTTTAAATATATGATAATGGCATTGGAGTTATGCTTGAAAAAGCGTCCTTATCTTTTAGCAATGTATTAACATTTTTAACAGATGGATTATGGCCAACTTTCTCTTCACAATAACCTAGTTGGTGGAGAAAAGGTGCTTCCCATACAATAAGAGTGAACTTTGTACCTGGGTAGTGGGCACATGGGATTCCCTGTGGCATCCTAGTATGTTTGAAGTCTTTCACAATAAAATGCTGAAAAAATTAAAAGTTGGATAAAAAAGTGATGGAGAATACTTACCCTGCTGGATGTCCTTCATTTCTAAATGCAAACTAGATATCAAGATTCCCACAGTTTGAGATCGTTTTCCATCCAATAACTTGATGATCTGGAATTTAAAAATAAAATTAACCCAAGCCCAAATGACCACGCAATCTTTCAGAAGCATATCAAAAACATTAAGACTATTATTTTAGATGCTCTGATTGATGAACAAAACTGACGCTACAGTCACTCTATTTTAACAACCCTTTAATTTGAGAGTAGCTTATGTACAACTATAGATATTTTAGAAAATAAAGGAAAACCACCACTCCAAATTCCACCAGTCTGATACAAACACTAAACTCTTTATAATATTTTACTCTGATCTTTTTATTCAAACACATTTGAACTAAGTTGCAATTGCTACATATGTGCAATTTTATATCCAACATTTTTGCTTATCATTAGCATACGTCCATGTTGCAACTTTTTAAGTCACTTCATAGCCTCCATGCTTTTAGGCTGCGTCATCTACTGAGTGGTTTGGGGGGGGAAAATCAATGTGATTTTGACTCAGCCGTTTTGTCAGGGATATGGCCTTGGAAATGTGACTTAACCTGTAGGAATTCAACTTCTTCGTCACGAAGTAGGGCTAACTCTACTTCGCTTGTACATTTATTCTAAAAATTAAATGACAACGTATATAAAGCACATAATATAGTTCCTGACACAGATTATTTAAACAAATTTTTCATTTTGGAGAGTAAGGTTGTTTCATATGTGTGCTATTATTAATATAAGCAATACAATACTTTATACATAAAGCTTTAATTTTTAAATTATTTAAAATCATTCTTTTATGATATTACATATGTATAGCAAAACTTCCACAATATTTTTTTAATAAACTTCAAATACCTCACTGTCAATTATTTCAATCTCTATGATTATTCCACGGAGAGCTCTTCATACTTTTGTGTTTCTCTAAACCTAGTTAAGCTAAATCAGTTCCTAATGACATATCACACAGTGGTCACTAAGGGGAAAAAAAGTTATCTTTTCTCTCTTGTAGCATGGTTACAAAAATAACATGACATGTACTTAAAACATCACCAAATCTTGTTTTTAAATGCACTTTTCTGTGTAAAATACACACCAAACTAAACAGTTACACTTCCCCTCTTATGTAGGTGCTTATAAACTTACCAAACTATAGTGAAGACAAGATTAAACAGTAACTAACACCTACATGAACACTGGCACCCCACTAAATGAGTTGTTTGCTGGTTAAAAGTAAGAGATAACATGGGTTAACCGAGATTGCCTAATTGTGCAAACTGTCTAATTACCTATCTATTGATTGATCCTGAATCCTTTACTGCCAGCCTTTTGTCTTTCTTTATTTCCTTCCTCTGCTCAGAATGGCTACTTTCATATAACTATTAGACCTAAAATATAGTAAACACCAAGCTTTCCTCAAGAGAAACGGAAAATCTGATTTTTCAGTCTAATGTGTTTAATGATTTCAATATTCGCCTTAGAGAAAGATTCGTGGGGATACAGAATTTCAAGAGTTTTAAAAGAAATGAAGAAGTGTTTTTATTTATTTTTTACATGAAAGCAAAAGCAAAGGAGGAAGAGATTATGTATAATCAAATATCATCTTTAAAAATGCAATTTCTGGCTGTTTCTGAGATCGAGAACACAAATTCAAAGTGAAATGATTTTTAAAAGTCCAACACAGAATTAAGAAAATCCAGATAAGTTTGATGTAAATATTCATTCAATAAACATCAGCTCTGGACTCTGGGGGTGCAGAGATGACTGAAGCTGACCAAGTCATCTCTGAATGAAGTTTGTAGAGCTTAGCGGTCTATAAAATCACTTTGGTAACATTGCTGACAAGAACCGAAAAGGCAAATAGAACCATCACCTGAACTAACTGCAAAGCAAATTCAAAAGAAGACGACGGTTTGGAAATTGACTAGATTTATTCTTACACGTCCAGGAGAGTGGCTGGTACCTTGGCCATGATACGCACATCAGTGTCAAGGAGATATGCATAGGCACAGGAGTCACATTTATGACAAGGTCACAACTGGGTAGGAGACAGTTCTTCAAACATTCCCAAGCTTTTCAGGTAGGATTCTGAAAACCGTGGCTAACACATTGTACTTATGGGGAAGACAAAGATCAAATGCTAGTTTTCCTAATAGCTAATTAAAAGAAGGCAAGGCAGGAAACACAAGAGAACTGAGGGAGGTGAGGAGGGGGAGGGAGAGGGAGAGGGAGAGGAAAGGGAGAGAGGGAGAGAGAGAGAGAGAGAGAGAGAGAGAGAGAGAAAGAGAGAGAGAGAGAGAGAGAGAGAGAGAGAGATTGAGATTGGCTGTCACTGGGGAAAACAAGCAAATCTATCCCCACTTCACTGTTCAACCCAGCTGAACTGTGGAAAGGATGTCACCACAGTCAGCCATCCTTGCAATTTTGTCTAATGACTTGGCAGGTGTTTGGAGAGTGTGCATTACCTTTAACTTGGCTAAAACCTTACGAGTTTTTCAAATGCTGTACCGAAAAAGGGTGGGTAAACAGTGGTAAAGTCAAAACGTCCGTATTCTCTTCCCTACTTGTGTCCAATTCTCTTATCTCTCACTAGACTTTTAAAATATGCTTAGAAGTTTCCGTGTACCAGGTTTCTCAAAACCTGCTAAAATGGTAGGAACACAACGGACACTGAATATACGAGTATGTCCTAAGCCCACTTAGTTTCTTTTATATCCCATAGATTGCAAGAATAACATGAAATCTAGCCTATTAACAATTTTTTAAATATATAGTACTGTTTTGTTAACTATATGCACATTGCTGCACAACAGATCTCTAGAATTTGTTTCATCCTGCACGACAGAAACTCCCCACTTCCTTCCCAGCCCCCAGCCCCCATCCCTGGCAGCTTTCTGCTTCTATGAGTTTGACTACTTTAGACACCTCATATAAGTGGAATCATGCAGCATCTGTTCTTCTGTGACTGGCTGATTTCACTTAGCATGATGTCTTCAAGGTTCATCCATATTGTAGCATGTATCAGAATTTCCTTCCTAAGGCTGAATATTATATATATATAATAGGAAATTCTGATACATGCTACAATATGGATGCTACATGCTACAATACATTTTTTGGCATCATACATATATACATATGTATGATGCCAAAAAAATAATGTATACACATTTTTAAGAAAAGAAAAAAAAACTCTTAAAATTACACTGATGGCAAACACTTTGAGCACCTCTTGTAATTGCAGAAGTCAAACGTGACCTGTATTCATCTTTTGTTATCAGTATATATTTAGTGTTACAATTTTAAGACAATTTTTCTTTCTTAAAATGTGTATACATTTTTTTGGGCACTCTCTGTACACACACACACACACACACACACACACACACACACACCACATCATCTTTATCCATTCATCTGTTGATGGACATTTAGGTTATTTCTACTTCTTGGCTATTGTGAATAATGCTGCAATGTATGTGCGAGTGCAAGTATCCCTTGGAGATCCTGTTTTCAATTCTTTTGATAAATACCCAGAAGTGGGGTTGCTGGATAACATGGTAATTCTATTTTTAATTTTTTGAGGAACCTCCATACTGTTTTTCATAGTAGTTGCACCATTTTACATTTGCACCAACAATGCACAAGGGTTTCAATTTCTCCACATCTTTCCTAACACTTATTTTTTTGTTTTTCTTTTTTTTGTTTTTTTGATAATAGCCACCTAAAAGGTGTGAAGTGATACCGCATTGTGGTTTTGATTTGCATTTCCCTGATAACTAGTGATGTTGAGCCTATGTTCATGCACCTGTTAGTCATTTGTATGTCTTCTTTGGAGAAATGTCTCTTCAAGTCCTTTGCACATTTATAAATTGGGTTTTCTTGTTTGTTTTTAATGAGTTGTGGGAGTTCCTTACATATATGGGGATATTAACACCTTATCAGATATATGGTTTGCAAATATTTTCTCCCATTTCCTAGGCTGTCTTTTCACTCTGTTGATTATTTCCTTTGCTGTGCCAAAGCTTTTTAGTTTGATGTAGTCCCACTTGTCTATTTTTGCTTTTGTTGCCTGAGCCTTGGTGTCATATCCAGGAAATAACTGCCAACACCCATGTTATGAAGTATTCTCCCTATGTTTTCATCTAGGAATATTATCATTTCAGATCTTATATTTAAGTCTATAATCCATTTTGAGTTGATTTCTGTTTATGCTATAAGAGAAGTGTCCAATTTCATTCTTTTGCATATGAATATGCAGCTTTCCCAACACCATTTGTTGAAAAGACTATCCTTTCTGGAACATTCTATAGTCTCAACACCCATGTTGAAGATCATTTGACCATATACATGTAGGTTTATATTCTGTTTGTTGGTCTATAAGCGTGTATTTATACCAGTACCATACTGTTTTGAATACTGTATCTTGTAATGTTTTGAAGTTAGGAAGTGGAGGACCATGTCAAACAAATTACAAGGAAAAAAATAAAAGTAAAGCGAGGGTTAAAAAATAAAGGGTAGAAGAAATACGTATTTTAAAATATCCTTCTTAAGTCCAACATGCAAAATGATTAAAAGGAAACACTTGGAGGACAACAACACATTACACTAATAAACAGATCAAGTGAGGTTCAGTCAGCGAAAAAGTCTGGGCCAAGACTTCAGTATATATTCAATCTTTCTGAACTTGGTTAGAGACGGGGCTGAACAAGAGGTGATGAGAAAGTGTCGGAGGCAGGGAGAAGGAAGACAAAGAAAATCTGAGAACGGAAAGGGGAAAAAAGGAAGAGAGATGTGCTGTAGGCTCTCTGGTCATATTTTGTGACCTTCTGTCCAAGTTTTGGCCAACCTGGTCATGGGAGCACAGACTGGAATTAAGTAAGGGTTCCTTCATTGAACATACATTTGTCAAATGACTTCCATTTGCCAGGTACTGAGCTCAGGATTAAAGATGCATAAAGTCCTGGAGAGTTGACAAGTTCACAGAAATATCTGTTATTTTTTTTCTATTCTCTTTTCGTAAATTTATTTTTAATTATGAAAGCAATAAATCCTTACTGCAATAAAAAACATAAACTATACAGAATGCAAAAAAGTAAAAGGTGACACATTCTCTCATCCCCCAATTCTACTGTCCAGCTACCATCACTAGTAATGGGAGTTTGTCTCCTTATAGATCTAAACGTTGTGCATGCCCATATATGCATAGGGTTTTACCTTTATAAAAACGGCAAGCAATACATTTTGTTCTGCAGCTTTTTTCCACTCTGCATGATTTTTTTTCTTTCATAAATACATTCTGATATCTTCCAGGTCAGTATAGGCAGAGCTATTTCTAAGTATGACACATAATTTAAGTATTCCTCTATCGATGGACATTTAGAAATTTCCCAAATTTTGTCAATTATTAACAATGCCGTAATGAACAACCATGCAGATACATACTTAGTAGCCTGAGTTTATATTTCTATTGGGTAGATTTACAGAAATCCATTTTCCATTTTGATAAAAATTGCCAAATATTTTCTAATAGGTGCTATCATTTTACACTCCTGCCAAATATTTGAGAGCGACCATTTTCCTCTTTCTTCACCTACTGTGGGTATTTTCAATTGCAAAAATTTTGGGTCATGATAGGTAAAAATGTTTTTTCACTACTCTGAATTTTTAATGATTTAATAGTAAGGTTAAACATTTGGTTATTGGTGACATGTCCTTGTGAATTGTCCTCATACCCTTTTTTGCTATGTTTTCCAATTACTGTATCTATTAGGCGAGTACAATGCAAAGAAATTTAAATAAGGACATAGCTCAATAGCAAGAAGAAAGATATACACACAGAGATTATCGTGAATACGGGGAATTTTCCAAAGGAAGAAGAGGGAAGAGAGCAAACTTATACTGCGGCCCTACTAAGCATGAGGTATTGTACTCTTCTGCACATGAGCCATCCAAGTGGACAACAGTGAATTGGGGGCAGGGAGCACTACAATATTGTAAAGTTTGATTCCTTTAGTGGCCCTCTGGGGATTTCCTGAGCCACAACAATACTTCATGCTCAAAAGTCCTGTAAAGTAAGTAATCACCTCACTGCTAGGGCAATAAAGAAAAGGAACAGAAATAGAACACTTTGTTCTGCTAACCCAATACTCCTTTTTGATATTTGTGATCAAATCTCACAACTCCTTACACCAGATAGATATCTAATATCTGAGACATTTACCTTCATGAAAGAATAGCTAGGAATAAATTATTAAGGAGGGAAAAAGACAAGAGTGAAGAAAACTGATGGAGAGAACAAACGAGACAAAGAAAAAGGGGGAACAAAGATTTAGATAGAGCACGACAAAATAGTTTTTAAGAAGATGCTCAATTAAGTTATCAACCAAGAATTCTTACACTGTTTTTGCAATAATTTTTTAGAATCATGGTGAGGTTTCAAATAAACAGATCCAATTTATGTAGAGCCCTCTATTAACTGAAAATTCCCCTTGTTTTTCTTTTATTGCATTGTATGAATTCTTGGTGAGCCAACTTGTAGACAGATAAAGCAAACATCAAAAATTCCTTTCTGAAGAGACAGAACATATGACAAGAAGATAAACTAGTATTAAGTATTGTCCTTCCCAATCCACTAGCTATTCTAATATATTCTGAGCTTGAACGAAATCAAACTCAATTACCTACACCTTCCATATTCGCATTTCTGAACAGTGTGGACTGTTGATCATAATGATTATTTGGAAATTTTTGAGAATTCTAAGTTGCCTGAGATTGTCAGATATTTCAAAGTCTGCCTTTTTATAGTAGGAAATTTAACTAGCACATTAAAAAATAACCATGGGACTTGAAATACAAAAGTTATATCAAACTATTTATTAATTCAAAAATGTACTCAGCGCCAACCCATTTTTAAAGCATTCTGGTTATTATCCTGTGCTCTTTTAACAGTTTTTTAAAGTTGTCTGGCCCAAATCAGAGGTTCCTAGCAATCTAACAATCTAAGCGAAAATACAAATAAAACTAAGAACTACAGCCATAAATACCATGGTCCTTCCCTCTAGCTTGTAGCATTCGCATGCTGAGCTGTCGTGGCCCCTGGGCTGGCTATGAAAAAGTGTCTGGCATCAGCTTCTGGTGACGAGTTAGTAAAAGAAACGTCAGGAGACCAGTCTTGTACTTCTTGACCTGCCCTGACTCCTCATCACATCAATGTTGAGAAGCGGTCAGTTCAATTTAAGAGCATTCACAAAATGAAAAACCCCTGTGTTAGTATATGGTGAGGGATGTAAAGATTCATAATAATAATACATAGAAACACATGTATATGAATATCTACGAATATATATTCAATTGGAGCTCACTCAATGGGAGCTCAGAGACTATTAAAAGGAAACATATAATTAAGTCTGATACAAGGAAGTTACTTACAGGGATCAGTTAACATAAAGAGTTTCTAACTGTTCTTAGGGAGATGATCCCCCAAAATGCCAGAGTTTGAATGCGATGGCTGTTTCGGCACCGTCTTCCTTGGGTAACCTGAAAGCATTACCCGAAGCATTATATTCAGTGCCTTCTTCCTGAAACAAAAGTCCAGGTCTCATCTTCAGAAAACCTCTCCCCAAAGGAGAATTGAGAGAAAAGCTCTGCAGACCCTAAACCCCAAATGACACTGTAACTAATATTTTGGTTATCCATATATAAAGGGATCTATCCATCCTGCACGGCCACAATGGTGAAGGTTCTTTCCGGCATTGAGACCAGACAGCAGTAGGGGCTTTCACACTGTCAAATACCTTGAGGCCAATCCACCATATTGGATTGTTGAATATTGGAAGGATTCCTGACATTATTAGTCCATAGCTTCATGATCTGCATTTCAAATGAATGGTTTTCCATATACATGTGGAGTCAGTAGGCAGAATCATACCTTGAAACTGCCAATGCGACTTCTTTCCATGTGGGTTGGTGGAAAAGAGTGTCCACGCCAGGTTATTCAAGGAAAATGCTTCAGAATACATTTATGGGAGAGTATGAGTACTTGTAAAAGTTTGCTTATCCAATGCACACTCTGGTTGAAGTGGATTCTGGAATTATTTAACCCTTAGCATTGACGAAATCTACAAATGTTGCCTATTGTATCTGTCTGCCTTTGGACTGATCCACATGCCCAGCTATTTAAGGATGGAATTTACTAAAGAATGTTTACATTTTAAAAAATTATTAAGGTTACGTTCATACAAGGCACACATATTTACAGCCATTTTCTGTCACCAAACAAAACACAGTTAATCCTACCTTAGCTAATCCTACCTCAGTAAACATAACCTAAACTTTTCATGCTATTCCTATTCTATGACTACTCCCAATACCCATTTTTTCATTCTTCTTTGTCCTCATGTGCATAGTATTTGATTTGTTTAATCCTCAAAATCATTTTCTTTCTAATATTAAGTAACTTTTGGCATCAAAGCATTTTACTTTATTATGTCTGACTCAAATTCCTCCTGCTTCTATTTCAACCTTTTTCTGCTCTCCGAGAAGGCAGACAATAGCTGTTCTCACCATCTCACCAACACAAAGCTCCTTCATAAACTTCAAGACCATCTTTTTAAAAAAAAAAAAAAAAAAAAAAAAAAAAAAAAACACACAAGAGATGCTTTATATCAAATCCTTAAAAATTACTTTTTGAGAAACGTTAGCAAGTCCTCAGTTTATCTTGGTCCTATCTGGAGTCAGCTGAACTTGGCAGCACATGGCCTTCTCCTAGGTGTAATTACAGTCTGGAGGAGAGTGCAATTTGTGCAGCATTCCACTGACCTAGAAGCTGACCTTGTGCAGGGGCAAATTCACAGGTTGTGTTAAACCCTATTAGACATGCCTAGTTTAAGGCCAAGCCTTTCCAGACCCCTGCTGCATGCTAGGATTAGGGCATGTCACACATGCGTACTATTACATTGCCTAAGGAACTCTCACAATGCCTTCAGGGGGCAAGGGGGTGGGGGGAGGGGACGCAGGCCCACACCCCACCCTGTCTAAACCTGCACCTTGAGCCAGTATATCCAAATTATTATTATTTCTTACATATGTGGGTTTTTTAAAAGAAAAACCTGCCTCTTTGAATAAGAATTAAGACAGAAATAAGAAGACAGATTTGCTACACTGGAAAAACCACACCCTGACTACTCAGCTAGAAAAGTCTTGGCAGACAGACTGAGAAAGAATTCCTGCAAGGTCCAGTGGGATTTTCACATCTACATAAAATCCATATATATCTTCAGCTTTCTGTCTGAGCTTGGCACACATGGTCAGAAGTAAAAATAAAAATAAACGTTCTGAACAGACCATGAATGCTGGAAGCATGCTCAGCCGAGCGAGTTTGGCACATCTACAAAATTAAGATAATCATGGAAGTCTTCTTCTTCTTCCAGGGAGCCCTCCCTGTCTGAAAACAAAGATGATGAATTTCTGTTACTACGCCTTTGCTAGACACCAAACACATTCGAACCTCTACCAGATCAAGTAGGTATTCTGTGCTGCGGCTTAGTCCTCACGTGTGAATTTTCTGTTTCAGCCACAGGATTTCCATCTCTGGTGAAACTGGCTTTCTCATAGAGCCTGGAGAATAGGCACCAAGTCTAGTTAGATACAGCCTCATCTAGTATGGTATATACCATACCTTGAGTTATCGCTGATGAACTTCTCCTGGGCGCTGGAGACAAGTAAGCCCATGTGAAAGTGGCAGACTTTCCTGTCCAAATCGCCCCCCACCCCACCAAAAACAAACAAAGAATCCACATACATGGGGGAAGATACTTACTTTCACGACAATGATATGTGTGTGTGTGTGTGTGTGTGTGTGTGTGTGTGTGTATGGCAAACCGAGTACATGGTTTGCCTTTCTCAGGGAGATTGAACAACACAGTGGAGATTACACAGAAAGTAGACAATCTGACTTCTCCAAAGCAAAATTCTGAAAAACTCTATTTCTATTTTTGTGCATGCAGACTGGCAATATCTTTTGCTTGTGCTTCATATCAACACTCACTGAATGCCACTATTTGGCAAAACTACAGACATTAAGAGGCTGGAGTAAAGCCCGCGCACTACTAATGACAAGTCAGCCTGTCTTATGAAGAGTAATCCTTTGCATATCTAAGTCACTGGCTTCCAAAGGGATCAAGGAGCTTTCACAATGACTGTGGCATTTGTCATGAAGACATTCCTGTGGACGAGTTCAGAAGACAGGTAGAATCCTGTTAGAGATGTAGAAATGGATGCCCCCAACCTAAGGGCCATAAGCTCTGATGATTGAGCTGATAATTTACTCTGATAACACCAAAACATAAATGGAAATTAGTATGGGGTCTGACTTTGGATGGATTAGAGAACAGCATCTTCTGGGGAGGAGATATGATATATCAGGGGACCCCTAGGTTTAATTTTACTCTCATTTAACTGTCACCCATTCACATACTCCCAAGTTGGACATTTTTATTTTATAAGTAATAGAAATTTAATTTGGAAAATAAGTGAGAATTTCCCGTGGAAATTTCAAGAAGCGACACAAGATGATACAAGGCCATGAGGCATGGTAGCCCACAGATGCAGGCCTTACATACTACACACACACACACACACACACACACACACAACTGAAAATTAGGTTCGCAAACTCGTCCTAGAAAAAGTGCTGCATACCTCACTCCTGAATATCACTACAGCCACCTTTGAAGTACTCCCCTTGAGAAGCTATGCACTGATGCCAGTGCCTAGTCCACCCTTCAAAACAGTTTTGGAACTTTTTTTCTGGAATGGCCATCAGAGCTGTTGTCGTATTACCCTTGATGTCCTGAACATCATCAAAATATCTTCCTTTCAATATTTCCTTTATCTTCGGGTAAAGAAAGAAGTCATTGGGGGCCAGATCAGATGAGTAGGGATGGTGTTCCAATACAGTTATTTGTTTACTGGCTAAAAACTCCCTCACAGACAGTGTCCTGTGAGCTGGTGCATTGTCATGATGCAAGAGCCATGAATTGTTGGCGAAAAGTTCAGTTGCTTTCATCTAACTTTTTCACTCAGCCTTTTCAGCACTTCCAAATAGTAAACTTAGTTAACTGTTTGTCCAGTTGATACAAATTCATAATGAATAATCTCTCTGATATCAAAAAAGGTTAGCAACATTGTTTTGACTCTTAATTTGGACTGATGGAACTTTTATGGTCGTGGAGAATTGGCTGACTTCCATTGTGCACTTGGACGCTTTGTTTCAGGGTCATATTGGTACACCCATGTTTCATCACCAGTGATAACATGGCCCAAAACATCGTTTTGCCTCTCCAATAGGTTTTGGCAAACTTTGACTCTCCTTTTCTTTTGTTCATCGGTGAGCTCCTTCAGGGCCATTTTTGCACACATCTTTCTCATGCCAAGATTTTCAGTTAAGATTTTCCTGTTTATCTATAGATGTTTACTTAGTCTGCTGTGCTTCTCACAGTCAGCCGATAATTCTGATGTGCAATTCAATAAATTTTTGCAATGTTTTTGTCAGTTCTGCTCGTTAATGGCCGCCCTGACCTCTCTTCATCAGTGACGTGTTCTCTCCCCTCAGAAAAACGTTTAATCCATTTGTACACTGCCGGTTTCTTCATTGCATTTTCCCCATAAACTTGGACTAACATGTCCCTGATTTCACTTCCACTCTTGCCAAGTTTAACAAGAAATTTAATGTTTGTTCGTTGCTCTAATTCAAGTTCAGGTGTTCTCATGACGACATACAAAAACACGCAACAACATAATGAACGCCACTCAGCAAGAAACTATCACATGTCGCCACAAACACAGCTGTGAGACACTGATATACCACGGTATGAAACCCTATTGAGCTGTTTGTACAGTGCTGCCAATGTAAGCTCACAGTGGCAAATTCACGACCTTAACTGTCACACCTCGTGTGTGTGTGTGTGTGTGTGTGTGTGTGTAATGGGAGGAAGCAACTGACACAATCCCACTGCATAGCTGTATCTATTCCTTTGCCCTCTCTGCCATTTATACCATAGCAGTGACTACAAATGAGACAGGTAAGCAACTACCCGTCCCAGCCAGTGCCAGGAGTAAGGGCCAGCTGGAGGGGACTGGCAGGACCAGACTTGGCAGTTATCTTGCTATCTCCTCATGGAGAGTGAGTCCTTCCTTGGAAACTTGCAATCGTTTCTTGGCGGGTGCCCAGGAAAATAAATGCTGACTCAGCTTCCTTGTTCCCGTCTTCTCCCGTGCTCTACTCCCTGCCACTCTTTGGCACCACACCCAGAGGAGCTGGTTGGCTGGCTCCATGGTGCCATATTATGAAATGTCACCTGACTTGGTACAAACAAGCCCTCGGTGCTGATGGCCATTGTGGCCAGGTATGCTTCTGGGTAGTGGCTTCTGTCAACTGGCTTGAATAATGCTATTAAAATAAGCTTTCCACATGCAGCCTGATTATCTGTCCCATTAAATATTTCAAGGCAAACTAAGCTTCACTGTTTTCTCAAACTGTTAGGTCTGAATCTCTTCCATGGCCTTATTTTTGGGGACACATAAAATTGCTCAGATGAAGTTTACTTTAAGGATTTAGGCTCTTCACCAAGAAATGTGAAAAGGCAAATTGTCACCCTGTCCTGAGTCTGAGAACACATTTGGCATCCCATTCCCTTACTGATGAGACAGAAGAACCCTTTTATTGGTTTTCAGGCTAATGGATTCTGCTCAGAAAGCAAAAGGAGAGGAGGCCACAGCAGGTGAAGGCTGTGGCTAGGCTAGGGGTAGACGGGACTGTAAGATGGAGACCAGTAGAATGTGGAAGAAACTATTAGGAATAATTCTAATGGTTTTGAAGTTTTTGTGTCATGTATAAAAGTCCAAAACAAAATCATACCCGTTTTCTCACTGATTAGAGTCTTAGGAAAGAAACTGACCAAGAGACATCAGTGCATTCATTGCCCAGAACCAAAGCTATCGTCTCTATGTGAACAGAGAGACATGGGGGAAGAATGCCAAGTGGTGATGGAAGGCAGAGACTGGAGTTTTGTCATGTATAAAAGTCCAAAACAAAATCATACCCGTTTTCTCACTGATTAGAGTCTTAGGAAAGAAACTGACCAAGAGACATCAGTGCATTCATTGCCCAGAACCAAAGCTATCGTCCTACTATGTCTTAGAGATCAAGGCCCCTTCAAAAATGCTTGCCCATAATAATCATGAAACAATTCTAAACCACTGACAACTAACCTGGTAAAAAGCAACTGGATAAAGGGCTACGTGGCAGAAAGAAAATGAAAAAGGAAACACAAGACTATAAAAAGATCCAACTTATGGTACAGCATAACAAAACACAACAAAACAAAACACAGGCCCACTGTGCAAGACTCTGCTTTTTATACTGATGGTGTAAATGCTAAGAAAAGGAGAGGAAATAGGACCTTCTCTGGGACAGAATTTAATAACATCAAGATAACCCAGAAAAATTCAATTCCATAGCTTCAAGATGGCCTCCAACCATCATGGCTCAACTCTCCCAAGGCCAGGAACTTATTCCATATACGTAATTCAAGTTTCAACAGCTGGGTGCAGAACTTGTTTACTGCTATTTTAGGAGAGATGGAAATTCAGAGGCTCATCACTCAGGATATATGTATCAGAGGCATGACCCAGACCTCTGAGTCATGTTTTATTGTTTTGTGTTTTAGAATTCTGCATCACAATCCCACTATCAGTTCCTGCTGTCCCAACAACCAATCTGCATGGCTATCAATGACTGGTAGAGCAAATGTTCCTTCTCTTCCCTTCTCACCTTAGTGGACCTAGCATTGAAGAGAAAAGTGAACACTTTCTATCCATTATTCCTAAGTAGCACAGGAAACGTTCCCATCCTACATAAACAGCTCTACCTACTGCAGGCAAAGCCCTTAGGGAAGTTTGGTGGAGGCAACTTTTCTAGAAAAGTTGTCTCTAGTATAAGGCAACTAAGAATTTGTGGGATAACAAAAAAACAAGACAAACAAATAAAGAAACAAAAACTCATAGACACAGACAATAATTTACAGGTTACCAGAGGGTAAGGGGGGAGGAGGGTGGTAGATGAGGGCAAACGGGGTCAAATACATGGTGATGGAAGGAGAGCTGACTCTGAGTGGTGAACACACAAAGTGATATATAGATGATGCATTACAGAATTGTACACTTGAAAGCTATGCAATTTTATTAACCATTGTCACCCCAATAAACTTTAATTAAAAAAAAAAGAATTTGTGGGATACCCTCTAGAAGTTTCATATACACGTGAATTACCAGAGACCTCATTAAAAATACAGATTCTCATTCATTGGGAATGGGATGGGACCTGTTTTGGACTGAATTACATTCCCCTAAAAAAGATATGTTGAAGTCCTAACCCACAGTAGCTGAGAATGTGACCTTATTTGGGAATAGGGTCATTGCAGATATAATTACTTAAGGTCATATTGGAGTCAGGTGGTCCCTCAATCCAACATGACTGGTATCCTTCTAAGATGGTGGCCATGTGAACAGAGAGACATGGGGGAAGAATGCCAAGTGGTGATGGAAGGCAGAGACTGGAGTTATGCAGCTGCATGTCAAGGACTACCAGAGACTGCCAGCAAACCACCAGAAGACAGGAAGAGGAGAAAGATTCACCTACCAGCTTCCGAGGGAGCATGGCTCTGCCAGTACCTTGAGGTGAGACCTCTAGTCTCCAGAACTGAGACATAAGATTTCAGTAATATTTGTTATTTTTTGTCACCCAGTTTTTGGGGTGGTCCTAGGAAACTAATACCTACAAAGCCTGAGATTCCTATATTTCTATAGGAAATATAGAAGCTACTAGGTAATGCTTCTGCTGCTGGTCTGTAGACTACATTTTGAGTAGCAAGGTGACCAGAAATATAGTATTCTGTTTACAATCACTGGCGATTAGCACAGTGCCTGATATGTACGCGTGTTGTTTATATAATCACTGATTCTCAGAGTGCTTTTGGCGAACTGGCTAAAAATTTTCCCCTTTCTCTAACAATCTCCATGGAGTCTCCTCTTAAAGCTATCTGCTCAGTCAGGGAGGGTGGCGTTCTCATATAAAGCCCATTCTAGGTACACAACAGCCATACTGCTCTCCCAAAGATTCCAAATTTAAAAGTTTGTAAAACCTTTGGATTTCCTGTCTTACCTATATCATTTCTCATTTAACATTAAGATGTCGAATCCAGTCTCATATATATATTCTTAGTGGCTCAAATAGGGCTTTTCTCTCCAAAATTTAGAGTGTTACGCTTCTGGAAAGAACACATGCTAATAATTACTCCAAGCTGGTTAGAGATAATGGGCAACAGAAAAGTTATTATCTTCAATGTCATTGTACGTCTTTGATATGATAATCATTGCATTCAAGATATCAGAAATGATGGATGGCCTTTGATTTAGAGTGTACCATGATGCAAATTACCTGGCTCTTTCCCACTCCTGTTTGGAAGGTGAAGAGCTAGTGACAGTGGGTCTCCTAGCTTTAGAGCTTTGAGCCACTCGACGGCAAAATCGGTGACAAAATTCAAAGAGAAACACTTCCTTCTTTAAAGATACCTAAGACTACTTTACTTTTTCCTTTTATGGACATACTTCACCTAGAACAACCATGCACAATCTTAATTTGCAGCCATTGCTGTAACGTACACTATTTATAACCTAAGTCATTCTACGCTGTTAACTTTCTGGCTAACTACAGTTGACATAAGTACCTCATTGCTTCTGGTAGATTCACTGAGTTTCTTCCATAAACATAAAATGATGATTCCAGGAAATGTTAGTAAGAAAGGAGAGATAAAGAGTACTGTATATACATATTTTAAAATTACTACAAGATTGTGTTAGGGCTTATGGTGTATAACCCGGCACATTCCCCCCAAGATGTAAAAATCCAAACTACTTTCAGTTTTAGGCTACCAGAGTGAAGGCCTTTCACCTTCTCTTCTCCTATAAAATCAACGAAATTATAAAACTGAGGTTCAGAAATGCAAAATCTATCTTCAGTGAAATTGTAGACACCTTTAATTTCGAAGCAGAAAACGTGAAGGCAGAAGTAGTTGGAGAAGTGGTATATTCTATGGCAGAGTGATGGAAGTACCAATTTAACTGTCTGCAGAGGAAGGCAGGACCTCGGACAGGCACAAATTAGAGGCATCAAGTGTTGGGGAAGGCAAGGGTGAAGTGGGAGCCAAATATAAGGGGATTATTTAAAAGTCAGTCTATGGTACAATTGGATACTGATGTATAATCCCATCTATCATGATCAGGAAGTGTACTTTCTAGAGAAATCACCCAGACAGATTTGGACTCACAGACATCAGGCACACAGTGGGTGGGGTCGAGGGCTTGTGCTGGAATAGGAGTAATTATCAAAATTCCACATCCTTCCTAGGCTTCTCTCTCAGAATGCTAGCAGTCAGGCTGACACTCCACTACCCAGACCCCAGTCGGGTGCCTGGAGAAATTCCATCTGGAAAAACGGATCCGTCTAAGAGCAAAGACAAACAGATCCTATCATTTGGGGATCCCCAAATGAAATGGCTGGTCTGCAACTGTTTACCCCAACTTGAGAGTCACCTTGTCCATTTATACTGAGCTCCATCCAGGTTTATCACGCCTCAATCTTACGTATAAAAGAGCAGCCAAGGATCACCAATTATTTGAAGAAATGCTCTAACATGAAATACAGAAGTCAAAACCAAAAAGTATATATGAAAAGAAACTTGGAAGAAGAAACAGAAGGAAAGTTGTAAGCAAAAGAAAATGTAAAGAAACTATAATTTTTAAACTCAGAAAATTAACTGTATTCTTTTTCTAAAATAGTAAAATGAGCTTTTATAAATTAAAATATAATTCTGAAATACAGAAATCCTTGTCTACCAAAATAGGAATTCCATAGTAACTATCTAAAATTGTAGAAGGAAGAGACAGCAGAATACATACCAGAGAGATAAGTTAAGGTGTTGAAAACTGGTGCCTCTGAGGTCCAGGTGGGAGTGGGATGGGGGCAACAGGAAACTTTTAATTTTTCTTTTAAAAGCTGTGAAATATCATACAAAGTGATAGCACATGTACATTTATGCATAGTTTAAAGGATGTCAAAAATAAACCATGTACTCACACCCCACCCTTATGAAAGTGAGAACTACTAATCCATTTGAAAGCTATCTACCTCCACAATTTTCCTCCAAAGGAACCATTCTTCTAAATTTTGTGTTTATTATTCCCTTGCTTTAAAAAAAAAAAAGTTTTGCCACAAATGTATGATTCCATAAATTTCTTTGTCTGTTCATGTTTTTGAACTTCAGACCAATGGACTCATTGTTTTGTAACTTTTCTTTTTACTGACCATCATGTTTATGAATCATCAGTGTGGATGCATCTGGCTGTATAGCATTCTGTTACGTGGCTTTACATCAGCCCATTCATCCATTCTAGTGATGATGGATGGATAGTGTTGTCATTTTCAGATTTTTGCTATCACAAACAAGCTTTTACAAACATTCTCTCATGAGTCTCTTGGTATAAATGTGTAGAAGGTGTGTACATGTTCACGTGAACTAGACAGAGCCAAATTGTTTTCCAAGTATGTGGAACAACTGACCTTTCCCTTTGCAGCAGTGCGAGTTCCTTCTTCTCAACACTCTCTCAATATTATACAGATATGCTTTTTAATTTTTGCCAACTGGTGGGTCTAAAATGGTATCTCTGCATTTCCTAGCTGCTACTTTCTTATCCTTATTATCATTTTATGTTTATTGACTGTTCATTCCGTGATAAGTTCTGTCATGTATTTTGCCCCATATTTCTGTTAGAAGGTGATCATTTCTTGTGGATTGGTAAAAATTCTACCTCTATTTTGGATAGGAATTTTTCTTCAGTTATTTATGTTACAAATGTCTTCTCCAAGCGTGTGACTTATCTTTTCATATACTTTGTGTTATCTTTTGATGAGCAAGAGCTTTTTCAATTGTAATGTAATTTTTATTTTAATTACATATTTATTTGATTTGTGCTTTTTGTGTCTTTCCCACGTAAGGTTAACAGGTACGCTCCTGTATTCTTTTTTTTTAAACTATTAACTTTTTCCTTTCTCACTCATGTGCTTGATACCCCTGCAATTAATTTTTACTCATGAAGGAGGGAGGGATCTTTTTTCTTCCTTTTGGCCACATATATACTGACTTTTAAATTTTTAAATAGTCAATTTTACCCACTGAAATGAGATACACAAATGTCATATATTAGTTTTCTGTATATGCATGGATCTGTTCCTGAACCTTCAGTTCTTTCAACTGACCTTTGTTTTGTTAGTTTGTTTTTCTGTGCCTATTATCATACTATAGCTACCTTACTACGTATTCCTTAATTTTTATTGAGGTAGAATATGTATCCCATCTGGTTTTTTTCCTAGAGTTTTTTTTTATCTTTCTGAATTTTATGTTCATTATTCCCTTGCTTTTAAAAAAAATAGTTTTGCCACAAATGTATGATTCCTTATAATTCTTGGGCTTTCGTGTTTTTAACTTCAGACCAATGAAATCATTCTTTTGTGAATTGATAGTTTTACTAAACATCATGTTTAAGATTGTTTTCGTAAGGTTATTTTTGAAAATTTGCTCTTCTATACAAATTTTTAGAACAAGCTTGTCAAATTCCAAATTATCCTATTTAGATTTTGAATGAAATTTCTTTGAAGCTAGACATCAATTTGGGGTGAACTGACATCTTTACAATGTTGGTTTTCCTGTTCGTGAAGAGAATATGTCCCTCCTTTTATTTAGGTCTACTTGAATGCTTTCAATACAATAATTTTTTTTATAGATTGCTGGATTCAGTCTACTAATACTCTGTTTAGGATATTCACATCTATATGACAGAGATTGGCCAGTCATTTTTCTTTTATTTCCTGTCCTTGCCTAATAGTGTTATAAATATAATACACTAGTTTGTTCAAAGAACAAACTTTTGACTATATTGATCTTTACTGTATTAAATTTTAAAAAAAAAGTTTTCGTTCTTGAATCTTTTAGAATATATTAGGTTGAACCACATGAAATTATAAATATTTGATCATATTTGACCTACAAAAATGGCTTTTCTTGTTGTGCATCCCAATATTTCCTTCTAATTTCTTTGTGCTTTTTTTCCCTAGCTATTAATTTTGGAAGCTTAATTTATTTTTGACCTTTATCTTTTCTAATATAATCACTTATGACCATACGTTTTGGCTATATTGTATGAGTCTTGATAACCAGTATTTTTATTTTTTGAGTTATAAGTGTTGTCTGAGCACCACTGTAATTTGTCTCTTGATTCACGAGTTATTTATAGATGTGAACATAAATTTTAAATGGCAAGTTTTATGTATGAATATATTTAGGTTGTATATTTGTTATTGATATATGATTTCTAACATTTCATTTTGATCAGAGGATGTGCTCTGTATGAAAAATTGCTTGAAATTTGTTGAGATTTGCAGGATCATTGCTTTTTCTTAAGTCTCTTAATACTACTTGACTTTTAAATTATATGTTTTACACTGACAACAGATAATAGCTAATTCAGTCTATTCCATTGTTAATATAGAATCAACCTAAAATATCATACTTTAAGAGTTTCGTCATCATCTAAATCAGCCATTCTAAACATGTTTATATTTATTTATTTAAAGCCTATCATATTCTAAAGGATTTAAGGAGGCTAACGGCCGGCCCTCTTAAAATGGTACCACACAGATTACCACGAAAACCAAATAAAAGTTGTAGTAGAAAATAGAAACAAATTTGATTGTCTTTTTGTTCTATTGCATGGTTTTCTCTTGCACACCTTGAGGACATTCATCTCTGAGCATCTAGCTTAAATTCATTTGCTCTAATTACATAGTTGTGTCCCAGTGGGACACGCACAAAGAAATGATAGGGTACAAGGAGCTCAGGTAGCTCTCTGGGGCCCAGGGGCTATCATTGAATTTGAAATGAGGCTTCTGTTGTCCTCTAAGGGTGACATTAGAGGATTTTTTTCTCAGTCTTCCTACTCCTCATAGTAATAATGACAGTGGTGATAGCATGGTGGCAGCAACAAACATTCTGCGTCACACGTAAAGCTAAACACTTCACATAGATTAGTTTAATTATCCTAATCACCTTTTGAAGGGGGCACTATTGTTATTCTCACTTCACAGGCATAGGAACTGCACAGAGGAGTCTTAGAGAGATGAAGGGACTTGCTCCGTGGATAAAGTGATGACTCAGAAAGAAAAAGCCAGGCCGGTATGGTTTCAAGACACCCCTGGTGAACCACTACGGGACTCCCTTCCATACGTAGACTAGCTGTGACTCTGGGTGCACGGGGCCTGCTGGAGGAAGCAGTGGGCTAGAGACCTGGAGCTCAGGCCTCTACTACAGCTCTGTCACTGGCTTCCTGGTGGCTCTGAGGCAAACACCAAGATCTCAGGTGATAGGTGTCAACTCCCTGTGCTGGTCTGAGTCCTAGCTCCTTCTCCGTGTACCTTTAGGCTCACAGGTTCATCCCGTTCTTTGGTGGCAATTGAAAGGCTGAATTGCTCAGATATCTCCCCACCCGGAGAGTACACATAATGCACAATAAAAGCATCCCATGGCAGAGTTTCTCCAATGTCTTACTTACTAAATCATTCCAAACATCATATGCTTTAGGCATTTTGCTGCTACATTCTGAATCACATTCTTCTCTAATCAACACTCTCAATGTCTCATTTTTTCCCATTAGTAAGATGATTATAGTACAAAGTGAACTATTTATAATGAGCCCCAGCTCAAGCAATGTGGCTTTCGGTTGGCTTCATCTTAAATAAATCTTTCTTTGTTAATTAATGTACCTTATCCCAGTGTTGTAAGTAACATTTTTCCTGAACTGGACGGGGAAGAAGAGAACCACACCCAGGGTGGAGGATCCAAAAATCTTCAGAATCAATATGAATGCACTAACCATTTGAAAGTAAAGTTTAAAAGTTTTTGTGCTTGTTGTAAACTAAGGAAGTTGTACAAGAGAGTAAAAAGTGATGTGATAATTAGGTCATGAATTAACCCCCTGGTACCTGCAGCTCTATACTAGTTTTAAAGACCTCCTTCTCACCTCCTAGGATATTTTGCACATGCAAAATGCCTAATGTGACTAATAAGGTACCTAGCATAAAAGTTAATTAACGAAAATGAAAACACTAAAACTCAGGTTATTTAGTAACCAGGGCCTGGAGCCAGATCCCAATTAAACCACTCTTCTGGTGAAGGAAGGGATCAAAATGCCCAATAGGTTCCATCTGGCTGCTTTCTGTGGGTCAGTCTAGAGTCTCATGTCCTTTTCTTTTGTTTTTTAAGGAGGGTGCAGCTCACAGAGGGCCATGTGGGGATCGAACCAGCAACCTTGGTGTTAAGAGCACTGCCCTCTAACAAACTGAGCCAACCGGGCACCCAACTCATGTCCTTTTCAAACTAGTCTTGCCACCCTCTCTGTTCCATTGCTACGAAGAGCTGAGGGCAGCAGTCCCGATCAACCTTGTCCTGGGAAACTTCCAGGCTCTCCCACTCCAAGTGCAAGGGGCCTGGCCGCTAAGGCATCCAGCTAGAAGCAAGCATGATTCACTAGCTTTTCCCAGCTCAATCCCTTCTGTCATTCATGCCACTAAAGGGGCTCCTAACCCTCCAATCCCATTTGTACCCCACTGAGGAGATCTGATAATGGTCCTGGCAGAGCTGTGGCTTTTCATAACTTCTGGCAGGGGCCTCAATGACCCAGAACATGGCTACACACATGATTTCTTCTCATACTGTCTTTGTAAATTGACCATGGCTAACCTTGCTGCCCTAATCAGATCAATCAGAATAACATTTCTTTAGCTGCTGCACGCTGGCAGCCTCCTAGGCTGAGGCGTGACTCAGAGTCAGGCTCAGATACTGAAGGCAGATTTTTGAGTTTCCAGTGGTCTCAGGTTACTTTGCTTTTATCACAGTTGGTGAGCTTTGTAAGACCCGTGTTTACAGCCATGCAAATTAGCCTCAGCTGGAGAGAAATCAGGTCAGGCCCAAACGAAATCAAGCTCTGGGCCAAAAGGTATGTTATCAAAAATTGAAAGCGTGGCCATAGTACGGGGGTCAAGCCAGACTGTCCTAAGAAACACGTGGGCCACTTTGTCTGGTATAACTTGAACTTTTGGCTTGGCCCCTGGACCCTGAAAACTCTGAGAGATGGAAGGGAAAATGGTAAAGGGTCACACAAACCAGTGGAGGCTGGCAAGCTCAACAAATGGCTGCTGTTGCCAAATGCATTTTCTGTTAAATAAAGACAAGTGTGAGAAGAGAAATATCGCATCTTTGAAAGAAGAAACATTGTGATTGTGAGGCTAGTTTGTAGTATATCTCATGTTACTCACTGACTAGGCAAGGTCCAAATTCAAAGTTTTATTTTACTCACATACTTGTACACACTCAGTTTTAAAATGTATGTGTGAAGATATGATATGAAGATATAGATATGATCTGATACGTTGCATCTAGAAAACATCTTTAAAAACATACACTCCAGGTGTCATGACAGTTACAGAAACTAAGGCCAGAGAGGTTACATGCCTGGACACACGATAGCAGCTAACTACCAGTTACCTTCCAAAAGAGGTTTCTGGAGCTTTTCCATTGCCATTTTTCCCATGATATTTCTAGTCCTTCAGTACCCCAGTACATAAAGAAAGTTAGATTAAAATAATTCTTCAATGCATTTGTGACTCTTAAGACCTGGGGATGGGGGAGGCACATGTTATTAAAATCCTAACAATTAATCTAACAATTTTTCTCCAAGCTCCCACGTACTCATACAATACGGTGCCAGTGGTGTCAGGCAGCTCGATCTATTGGATCGGGCCTGGACCTACGTGCTGAGAT
Source organism: Rhinolophus ferrumequinum (assembly GCF_004115265.2). Lineage (NCBI taxonomy): Eukaryota > Metazoa > Chordata > Mammalia > Chiroptera > Rhinolophidae > Rhinolophus > Rhinolophus ferrumequinum. Next base: position 69,824,882 of record NC_046289.1, read on the forward strand.
GATGGTTCACAGGTGAATCTCTTGTCCATCTGCCCTTTAATAAACAAAACAAAAGTTAGTGGGTCTTAAGTGTCCCCATTTGCAAAGTAGAAGTAATGGCCTGATGGTTGGAATTCATCTAATTAAAGCTCTCATCTTTTGACAGATGAGAGACATGAGACCCAGGAAATTTAAAGGACTTGCCCAAGATGCAACAGCTGGTTAAGAGCAGAACTAGAAGTAGAAACCAGGTCTACTGACACCAAAGCCAGTGTGCTTCTGTCACTAAACAATGACCAGAGAAGAAAATTCAGACTTCTCTGAGTGAATTTACATCAGGGCTGGAAGTTTAAATCAGACCAAAAGACCATGTGCCAGGAAACTAAGAGCACAGGCTCTGTGGCTGTGGCCGGATTCATTTCCTTATCACTTAAGAGCTGCGTGATGCTGGCCCAGTTACGTAACCCCTCTAGGCTCCAGCTTCCTCACCTACAACGTGGGAATAACAACAGCAACTATCCTGCTGGGTTCTTGTGATGATTAAATAAGCTAATACATGCCAAGCACTTAACCGAAAAACACTTAGGAGCTGAGCATTAACTATTATTATTACTATTGGAATCTTCACTTGAAAGATACTATGAAAATCCAAGGGTATCGAGACGTCTCTCTGTCCATGTAAAACGTGTCCCTGTGAGAACACGTGGATGTGCAGGGGCTGTGTTTGACCTTTGTGTATATTGGAGATGCGTGCACTTTGCGAAGCATTTATGAGTTTAGTAGCAAAAGCAGCCATGTGACCTGGGTTTGTGACTTAAACATACATATAAGATTCTGCCTACTCTTGTTACTTCTCACATACTTCCAAGCTTAGAAGTGGAGGCCGGAGGAAGCACCGCCACAATCAAAGTACCAATACTGGCACTCACCCTGAAACTACTGTCGAGCCCCAGCCCGTGTCATAGTCTTAGCAAAAAGCCTGTATTAATCATAAATGAATGATGTCCAGGAAAATTCAGGCAAGGCTTCAAAACTTTCCTCAGCTAGAAGGAAAGGAAAAATACTTTTTAAAAATACAAATACTTATAATGGTTCTCTCATAGCCTATCTTGTAATCTCCAATCATTCTTTGTTTTCCAATTAGATAATCCCAAATCTATAGTCAAATAAATCTGCACTCCCTTTAGATATGAAAGATTTAAAAAGTTGTGTGTGTGTGTGTGTGTGTGTGTGTTTCCAGAATCAATCCCAAAGGAGCTAAGTCTAATACTTCATAAATTTTATACTGCAGTCATTCATTCCAAGCACTGGAACTATGCCTACTAGCGATTTCTATTCTACTAATACCTCCAAGCCTTTCTAATATGCATTTGGCTCCCAATACTTTGTGTGGATAATTTGCTGTGAAATTTGGCCTCATGGTCCACAATAAAGAGGTTTAACAAGACTAAAGAGGGTGCAGAGGGGCAGTCACTCTCTTGTAGGTTCCATTTCTCAGTGCGCTGGGACAGAAGCTAATTTAGCTCTACATCTCAGCATTCTAAGGTGCCCTCTTGTGGTTTGGGGTAGGCAATGAGCATGCTAGTGATACTGCCGCTGGCTGGAGATGCAAGTCCCGATTAAGTTACTGTTTAACAGCCAACAAGAGAAACATAGCTGAACTCCAAGAATAATATTCAGATTCAACATTCTGAAGGCATCATTGATCTCTGCACTTGACAAGTTCTAACCACCTTTTTCTTTTTTCAATAAGCAAATAAAGTCAAAGTACAACTTAACTTTTTGGGCCATCTTATTTCCGAATAAAATTTACAAGACAGAATTTTTGTAAACTGATGTCTGTCATAGACGAAATGCTCCTGTTTGCTTTCAGTATATTTGACCAGTCAGGGCCCTTTAAGGTGAAGAATAGGAAAGCCCTGGTCGCTCCAGCTATCACTCAAGGAATCTGGACATAGCACTAATGAATGACCTCAAGGTCATCTATTGGTGCAATCAACACACGGGCAACTTATTTCACTCATTTCTACAGATGATAACCTTTAACCTCACTGTTCATTTTTCAAACCCATGAGAAATATAAAGGGGTGTGCAAACTCATCCCCATTCCTGGGACGGGGGCCGGGCGGATGCACATACCTTACCAAGGCAGCTAGAGAAATTATCTTTGTACACAAAAGCTGAAATTATATAAACTTGGAAGGCAACAGGTTTTGAAACCCTATAAATTTATGTTCAGGCTTCCAAACAATGTTCTCCTTCCACCCTTCTCCCCTCCCCACTAAACTGAGACACCAAGTCTGGGATTTGAGAATTACAGCTATGATCCTCGCCAAAGTGACCAAATTACAACTGATGGCTTTTGGCTCCAGGACGTTTCAACAGACTCTTGTCTGCTGAACCATCACAACCTCTCCCCACCCAGCCACCCCCCACCCCAAAGTGCTCAGGGAAGAGCCATTATTTCATTATTCTTAAGAAATATCTATCAAAGAGGCCGAAGGAGAGGAATGATTTTATGTATCTTACAGAGGGGGGAAGAAGCATAGAAAATTATTTATAATTCAAAGTGAGATCATGACATCTCAAAAGAAGAAGACTATTGGCAGGTCTTGCTGATTTTCGGAAAGTTGTTGGGCAAGTTTAGAAAGCAACTGGAAAGTTTATCAGAGTAGCTGCTTCCTTGACAGGCACCAGGAGAAAGAATCTCAGACAATGAAGGCAGATTTCTGGCTCCTTGTCAAGGTGTTGACCTACCTTTCCCAGAAACAAACGTAATTTAGAGGCAGTGTAAATGTGGGCATATTGACAGTGAAAACTCTTATTTTACAGTGCAAAAACACTGCATAAACCAAAGCAAGATGAACTACCAGCTGTCTGTATGTGTCATTAGAGGGAGACGTGAAATCCTATAAATATTGAAAAACAGGAATAGTGTAGAGATTAACATTTGCAAATAGTTTCAGGAATCGATATACTAATGTTTTAAGGGCTCTGACAACCTTGTGGGAATCAACAATGTTCAAGAACTTCTTTGCAAAACTTTCACATTAGTTCATAAACTAAGAGATGAATACATAGTTCTGGAGGATACTTTCCTAACCATGATTTCATTTTATCCTTGTAACAACCCTGTAAAGAGTGGCTATTCCTCATTTTATAAGAGAAGGAATCAGCGTGGGAAAGTTAAATGACTTGTTCTGAAGGTTAGCACAGAGCAAAAAATAGGAGACAGTACTAAGTGTTGGTGGTGCCAACAAGAGCTGATGCTTTGAACTCTGCTTCTCAATCTGGTGGTTGCTATGTTTGCAGTGGCCGAGTGGTCTGGTGTCACAAATGAGCTTGGCACAGGCTTGAGTGTCCAATACAAATTTGTGAGGGTTAGTATTTATTTATATAGCTAATATTTAAAATACTGATAGAGTCAAAGGGAAACAGCGCCAAATCTACGTTGTTTCGTTGTTGGAGTTACACGTAAAACATCTTTTTATTCAGAGATTTGGCTTTCTATTGGGAGACTTTGAAGAAAACTGGGTAATTTCACAATGTTGGAAACATTTGGGACTAGCACAAGGAGCTGTATTTTGTTGATGAATTTAATAACGGCTACTCTCACTTATAAACGTCAGATCAATCACCCCAATAAATGCTGTTAACGTCATCAGTGTGGCAAATGACTGCTTAAGTAAAGGGGAAATGAATGCGGTGAGGCTCTTGTACATCCTTTCAAGTGTTCGTCATTACTGATGTCTTCCCAGTTAAAAGTGTGCAAACTCCATCTCCATCTTCCTAGGTCTCAGTTTCTCCTGTGCCAAATGGGGGTACTGAATTAGATGATTGGTAAGGTTCCTTCTAATTCTTAGACTATATGATCTTATAGAACAGGATACCTGCCCAATGTAAGGATATATATATATCTGTTTACTTTCATCCAGCTCCACTGATGGGGACTTCACATGCTAGTACAGAAGATGAAATGGTATCTGAGTGCAGCAGAATCTTGACAGTTATTTCTGAATGGGGAACATGGAATGTGAAGAGGGATGAAAGCCATTTCAGAGATGTTCACTTGTATGTCTAAGCGCTGGCTGAGCCCCCGCAGCCAAGACTGAGATACTACAATCTCCAACATGTACTCCACTTCAGTCATTATAGAAGGCCTGTTTGGCAAGTGTCTTTCTGGTCATCTTGTATGGGAACCATTCTGTGGTTAAGCTGATGAAGTTGGCCCCAGTGCTGAAACTCCTCAGCTGCTCGCAACCTCTAAAATTCACTTTCATTTTTATTTTAAGAGAAAAGAAAACAAACATCTGACTCTCTGAAGAGACCAAGGGATCCATCTTGATGCTGGAAATCTGAACACAGGCATGGAGGGAAGGCTTATACGAGGCAGGTTTAGTTTTCTGGTGTTTGATTCAGCTCGCTATTTTCTTTAAAACTTAAAATCTCAGCACTAAGGTAGACCACAAATCTCACCGAAAACTCCAAGCAGCCTCAAGCATCAAGCCCAGCAGCCCTACATTCTTGCCTCTACTTAAAGGAAAAAGTGGAGACTACACATGTGTAGATTATGTGGGGTAACGGTAACCCCACAGCTCAGAAGGATTAAAGAGTTCAAATGAAGGGTATTTTTCTCCTCAGACAGTGAAACAAAATAAACACATCAAGGACTAACTGCCTTAGTGAAAATCCTTTGTTGAATCAAACGATTATGAGATAAGAAATAAGAATAAACAACCAAATGCTTTGATGTTTAAAAAAATATTCATTTACCAAAACAAAAATAATTAGTTTTCTGACTAAGCAACACGTTACCAAGCATCCAGAGAGAGAAACAAAAGAAGTGCATAATAGCAATCTGTGAAGAAAGAGAGAACAAAATTAAGTTTAATATGATGTTGCCCAAGAATGCATTTAGCGAAGTTCCTGGTTAGTCACGGAAGGCTTCCTGGAAGTGGCGAATTGAAGCAAGCTTTGGGATATAAAGATTCTTCTTTTACCTTTTATATAGAAACTATCATCTTCGGTTTCTGTAGATGGCATTTAAAAAGCCAGCTGGCCTATAAAGCACACTTGTTTCCACCTCTAAATGCGTGGGCATACATTTTATGTAGTAGATCAGTTGACTTTTTGCCTGGAACTAATGGTTTTAGTAGAAAATTTCAAATTGTTCCATGTAATATGTCCTTTTAAAAGATTTCTTGTGAAATTTAATTACTATATGGACCAAATTTTTCTCATGAAAACACAATTCCAATGGACTGCAGAGGTGAAAAATTCTGACCACGATTTTCATTCAGAATTCAAGTCAGTGGGAAAAATCTAATTTGATTCACAGGAAACTGCATTCAGACTTTTGCCACGTTTCTCTCCTGTAAAGCACAGCTGATTTCATAATCCTAATGTTACTTGAGATATCAACCAACAGATGAACCCCATTATATAATTCAAGAATGAAGAATTGACGATGATCTCACTAAATATTACACACTTTTCCAAACACTTCCTCAAACCCTCCTAGATTTGAATGTCACAACATACTGGTGGGTCAGGTAGACTCAGATATTATTGATCCTCTTTTACAGAAAAGGGAAAATACGGCCTCGAGAAGGTAGGCAACCGACCCAAGCTCACATAGCAAATCAATAGCAGAACCACCTCGTTTACTTTTTCCTCAACACCCTCCGTGCTGTTATCAAAACACCAATACTAAGAAATAACAGCAGTAGTAGCAGCAACAGTAGCAAAACAAGAGTAGCCATCCTCGGCTGAAGGCTGACTATGTGTGTCATACACTAGGCTATGATGTTTATAAAACCTCGTTAATAATGACTTAGAACAACAGTCAGAGCAGACATCATCTCACGTGATGGTTAGGGGACCGAGGCAAGGAGTGGAAGAACTTCAACGTAGGTCACATAGCCAGTGACTGACACAGCTGTGATTCAACTTCACAGCTATCTGACTGTTTGAGAATCTTGAACTTGTTTTCCGACAGGCTGACTGGTGGCCTCAGATTTTAGGTCCTCAAATCTTTGCTCGAATGTCACCTTTCTCAGTGAGGACTATCCTGTACACTCTATTTAAACTGCAGCTCCATCCCCTCCGTGCCAAACTGGTGCTCCTTACCCTGCTTTGTCACATGGTTCAATTTTCGTTTTTAATGTTGATTGTTAATATAAGCTCCACAGGGCAAGAATCTTTGTTTTGTTTTGTTTTGTTTTTCAGCAACATATCCCATATGTTTAAGCAGTGCTATCCAATAGAACTTTTTGTAATGACAGAAACGTTTTATATCTGGGCTACATGGGAGCCACT